>NC_057814.1:166185478-166188333 GCF_018294505.1 Triticum aestivum | reverse complement strand
GTGCAGCGCCTAGCCTGGAGGCGCCACACTCTACAGTGCAGCGCCTAGCTGCTAGGCGCTGCACTGTACAGTGTGGCGCCTCCGAGCTAGGCGCTGCACAAACACTTAGCGAAATTTTTGGCCCAAACTGGAGGCCTACCTTCTGTTGCTCTCTGGATAGCTACAGACTTGTGCAGCGCCTAGCCTCGAGGCGCCACACTGTACAGTGCAACGCCTAGCGTCTAGGCGCTGCACTGTACAGTGGGGCGCCTCCGAGCTAGGCGCCACACATGTCTGTAACTTGCCATACCTTCTGTTGCTCTCTGGATAGCTACAGACCTGTGCAGCGTCTAGCTTGGAGGCGCCACACTGTACAGTGCAACGCCCTCGAGGTAGGCGTTGCACTTGGACTTAGTGAATTTTTTAGCATATGCAAACATAGTAAGATGATGTGAAGTAGGATTGATACGTAGCAAGCAAACAACTGTGAAGAGAACATATGCACAAAGTACTTCACGACACATAGTAGTTCATAACACATAGTACTTCACGACACATAGTAGTTCTTACAACCAAATCGAGGATGAGACATAGTAGTTCACGACACATATTAGTTCTTACAACCAAATCGAGGAGGAGACATAGTAGTTCACGACACATAGTAGTTCACAACCAAATCGAGGAGGAGACATAGTAGTTCATGACACATAGTAGTTCACAACCAAATCGAAGAGGATGACATAGCTCTATTGCGTAGAGCAAGGCCCCTTTCCCTTCTTCTTCTTCCTCTCTTCTTCCTCTTCCTCCTCCCTTTTTCTTATGAGGTGAGCCTCCTTAACCACCCTCTCCATGAATATCTGATTCTCCCTCTCTTCTTTTTCAGCTGCAATTGCCCAAAGCTTCATGGTTCTTTCTTGAAAATCCTTTAGACGCTTCTTCTGTGCCTCCTCACATTTCCTCACCAACGCTTGCTCCCTAGCGCGCATCGCATTTGACGCTCTCTCTTTTGCCTTCCTCTCCTTCTCAAGCTCCTCTTCCTTCTTCTTCTTTAGCTTGGCTGCATCCTCCTCTCTAAGCTTCTTCGCAGCCTTCTCCCACCATCCCGCCATCTCATCTTCACCATCCTCCTTCATCGTTGGTTTGTTGGGTTGGGAAGCCGCCATACCTACAATGAGTGAAACATAATGGTTAGTAAGGACAATAAGAACAAATGGAAGCACATATGAAAAAGAAGAACATATGAAAAACAAGAACATATGATACATTATAGTTAGTGAGGAACATACGGAAACGGTCCATCTAGGTATCCAAACATTCCTCTATAACGAACTTGCCCTTGTCCATCACCACGACCAAGTCCACCACCAAGGCCAAGACCATCACCAAGGCCTAGACCATCACCACGGCCATTACCACCACGACGAGCTCTACCACCACCACGGCCTAGACCACCACCATGAGCTCTACCACCACCACGGCCTCTTGTAAGTCCTAGTTGCCGACCTCTTTGTTGCCTAGATCCTCTTTGGCTAACACTTGGTTGGCTTGGCACTTGTTGGCTACCACTTGGTTGCCTTGGCACTTGTTGGTACCACTAGGTTGGCTACCACTTGGTTGCCTTGGCACTTGTTGGCTACCACTAGGTTGGCTACCACTGGGTTGGCTACCACTAGGTTGGCTCCCTTGTGTAGCTCCTTGTTGGCGTGTGCTTGCATCATTTTTCTTGGACCTTTTCCTTGGTTTCGTACATTTTCTTTTGTTGTGGCCATGACCTTTGCACTCCCCACAACGGGAGCTCTCACGAGGCTCTTGGAATTGGTCGTTGCCCGCTTCGCGGCGGCCACCATGGCCCCATCCGTCCATGTCGCCTCTAAGACGCTTTGTCTTACGTCTACCCCGTTTAACAACCTTCAACTCCGGATCCGGGCATAGTTGCACTACAAAAAAAAGACACATCCGTGACATTTTGGGCCGAACGAATTTTTTTTCTGTCATACATATGACACTTCTATGACGATAATTGTGACAAAACCCGGTATCATCATAGATGTGGTGGGCTCCTACTTCTATGACAAAAAATCATGACAGAAAATGGGCTTTTCGTCCTGGGCGGGCCGGAGACGCAGCTGCATGACATTCTTTGGGCCGTCCATGATGGAAAAAACCATGGTAGAAGCGAGAGCGAGGAAAATTTCGGCAAGTTCCCGGTTACGGTGGGAGGTCGGGGGCCGAGCGATGCGCGTTTCTCTCGTACACGTACGCGCGTGTGTGCGAGGCGTTGGCTCTAACTGAACCCGAGCGAGGCGTTGGGCTCTAACTGAACCCGAGCGATTGCACTGCAGGCTACGCATTACTGAACCCGAGCGATCGATCGATGGCTGTTAACTGAACCCGATCGAGCGATTCCTTCGCTACTGCTGCTAACTGAAGCCGATCGATGCTGCCTCTGGGATGAACAGTGAGCGTTGCGGGGGGGTTTGGATGAACAGTGAGCGGTGGCGTTGCCTCTGGATGAACAGGACCCCGTAGTGTGGTGGAGGGCTGGATGAACAGTAGATGGTGGAGGGGTGCCCGTGGAGGGGTGGTTGAACAGGACCCCGTGGTGTGGAGGGCTGGATGAATAGTAGACGGTGGAGGGGTGCCCGTGGAGGGGTGGTTGAACAGTAGCCGGTGGAGTAGCGCGCGGTGGAGGCTGGATGAATAGGAGCCCGTGGAGGCTGGAGGAGGTCGACGGTAGCCCGTGGAGGCTGGAGGAGGTCAACGGTGGAGATGAACAGTATCCCGTGGAGTCCCATTTTGCGGTACGCCACACCCTTCCCGATGAACAGGACCCCCATTTCGACCGTAGGAGGTCCGTTTCGTCCGTTTTGCGGTAC
>NC_057814.1:166178192-166185164 GCF_018294505.1 Triticum aestivum | reverse complement strand
CCCTCCCGATCAATAGGACCCCCGTTTCGACTATAGAAGGTCCGTTTCCTCCGTTTTGCGGTACGCCACACTCCTCCCGATCAACAGGACCCCCGTTTCGACCGTAGGAGGTCCGTTTCCTCCGTTTTGCGGTACGCCACACCCCTCCCCATGAACACGACGCATTCCGTTGCCTCCCCATGAACATGACGCATTCCGTTGCCTCCCCATGAACACGACGACGACGCTGTTTCTCTGTTCCGACCCAGCCATGTACACGAGCCCTGGCCGTACGTATGCGCGAGTAGGCGTTCGAGACCCCGCCCGTATGTACACATACGTGGCCGTATTTTCTTTCTTGCACCCTGGCCGCTGTACGTACGTGTACATGCTACATGCGCGCCTCTACTACGACACGTACGCGCCTCTACTACGACACGTGCGCGCCTCTACATCCACCAGTATATATGTATGTACACGTTCGCGACAACCAGAATGACAACACTACGTACGCTTCGACCAGGTGGGTCCCGACTGTCAGGCACTTCCTTGCCTGCGAAGATGTAGCCGGTGGGTCCCAGCAGTCACGGGGGCGAATCGTTTTTTTTGCCCAGACGCACTTCCTTGCGTGCGAAGATGTAGCTGGTGGGTCCCAGCAGTCAGGGGAAATGTTTTTTCGCGAAATACGGTGGCCCATCCGGTGGGTCTCCGCTGTCAGGTGGAGGAATAATTATTTTGCACGTAATAAGGAGGCACTTCCTTGCTGCGGCCGTGGACCCAGCTGTCAGCCTCTCCACGTACAGTCCACGTCCGATGGAAGCCGTTCCTTGACCACGCCGCGTCGAGAGCACCAGGGCGGTGGACGAAGGCGAGGCCTAGGAAGGGGACGACACGGAGCCGAGGAAGACGCGGCAGTGGATGCCCACGCGTAGAGGAGTACGAGGGTTCACTGGTTCGCTGCGGTGTGAGGCTGCCGTCGCCGCAGAATAACATGGGGTGTGGGTGAGTAGAGGGATGGCCTGGCTAGCAGTGGGAGTAGTAGGGGGCGGTGAGGCCTCCGCCGCATCGCAGCCGGCCACGGGAGGCATGACCGGCGCTGGTTTGGGCGGCTGGAGGAAGAAGACCAGAGGTTGAAGAAGCACTACGGCCGTTGGATGGACATCGTACGGTCACTGGAGCTAGAATCGTGCATATTGACTAAGTTGACAAAGCCCTCCGTCCCCGTCAACTTAGTAGGCCCACAAGTCAGCCTGCCACTATACTGGGTCCCAGCTAACAGGGGGAGTATTCATTTTTTTGTGCGTAATAAGGAGGCACTTCCTTGCGTACGAAGATATAGCTGGTGGGTCCGAGCTGTCAGCGGCGGTAACGTTTTTTTTCGCGAAATACAGAGGCCCTTTCGGTGGGTCCCTGATGTCAGGTGGAGGAATCATTATTTTGCACGTAATAAGGAGGCATTTCCTTGCGTGCGGCCGTGGACCCAGCTGTCGGCCTCTCCACGTACAGTCCACTTCAGATGCATGTCGGTCGTTGACCACGTTGACCAGGCTGCGCCGAGAGCACCAGGGTGGTGGACGACGGCGAGGCCTAGGAAGGGAACGACACGGAGGCAGGGAAGACTCGGCAGTTGTTTCCCACGCAGAGGGGAGTACGACTGTACGAGGGTTTACTGGTTCATCTGCCGTCGCCGAAGAATAACAGCAGGTGTGGGTGAGTAGAGGGATGGCTAGGCCAGCGATGGGAGTACGGTGGGGCGGTGAGGCTTGCGCGACAGCACAGCCGGCCGCGGGGAGGAGGGAGCAGGCAGTCCCGCCGGCGCTTGTTTGAGCGGCTGGAGCAGGAAGAGCAGAGATTGAAGAAGCACGACGGCCGTTCGATGGACATCCAACAGTCACTGCTTGTGCGTCAACCTTTTATTAGGAAAGCCTCAAATATGTGGAAAATAGCATACAACCCATCTGCCATTATTTCTAATAATTTACAGCCCACATTTGCTAATTCTTAAGGTTTTTTTGGAGCCCATATTCTTTTTGTTAGCATTACAACCCATATTGTGGCCACGGTTAAAAAATTATACGAAATTTTGCATATTTCGGTGCGGTCCGAACTGTTTTTAATCCCGAAATTTCGACTCATATTCAAACTGATTTTAAAAATAAATGTATATCAATATAAAATCCAACAAATTCTCCACGCATAAAAATTAATGTAATTTAAAATCTCGAAATGAAAAAAAGATATTTGAAACTAATTGCCGGTTTGATGTGTTTTAAAAATGTACAACCGAATGAAGCTCTCCTTGTCTTGAAAGATTTGCAGCCCAACAGGCCTGACAAAGCGACTTACTTGGCAAATCACAAAAAAACTGGGCTGTGGCCGTGGACCCAGCTGTTAGCCTCTCCATGTACAGTACTCTTCCGATGGAAGTCGGTCGTTGACCACATTGACCACGCCGCGCCGAGAGCACCAATGCGGAGGACGACGACGAGGCCTAGGAAGGGGACGACGCGGAGCCGGGGAAGACGCGGCAGTGGATGCCCACGCGGAGAGGAGTACGAGGGTTCACTGGTTCGGCTGTGGTGTGAGGCTGCCGTCGCCGCAGAATAACAGGGGGTATGGGTGAGTAGAGGGATACCCTGGGCCAGCGGTGGGAGTAGTAGGGGCGGTGAGGCCTCCGCGGCATCACAGCCGGCCATGAGAGGCAGGAGCACGCGGCACGACCGGCGCTGCTTTGGGCGGCTGGAGCAAGAAGACCAGAGGTTGAAGAAGCACTATGGCCGTTGGATGGACATCGTACGGTCACTGGAGCTAGAATCGTTCATATTGACTAAGTTGACAAAGCCCTCCATCCTCGTCAACTTAGTAGGCCCACAAGTTAGCCACCCACTATGGTGGGTCCCAGCTAGCAGGGGGTATTCATTTTTTGGTGCGTAATAAGGAGGCACTTCCTTGCGTGCGAAGATATAGATGGTGGGTCCGACCTGTCAGCGGGGGGAACGTTTTTTTCGCGAAATACAGAAGCCCTTCCCACGTACAGTGCACGTACAGTGCGTAATAAGGAGGAACTTTCCTTGCGTGCGACCATGGACCTCGTGGGTCCCAGCCGTCAGGCTCTCCACGTACAGTCCTCTTCCGATGACTCTCGTATGTTGACCATGTCGCGCCGAGCGCACCGAGGCGGTGGACGGCGGTGAGGCCCCAGACTGGAATGACCCGGAGATGGGGAAGACGCGGCAGTGGAGTCGCAGACGGAGAGGAGTGGGAAACTTGACTGGTTCGGGTGCGGGGTGGGCCTACACTTGGCAGAGAATAACAGGAGGTGCGGAGTGGAGGGATGGCCTGGCCGTCGGCGGGGTAGCGTTTCGCTGAGGAGCGCAAAACAACGCCGCTGGACGCCGAAGGCTGGAGCAGGCGGTTTCGGCAGTGCTGGGGGAAGAAGGCGAGAGATTGAAGAAGAATGCTGACCGTTGGATGTAAATC
This sequence comes from Triticum aestivum, assembly GCF_018294505.1. Classification (NCBI taxonomy): domain Eukaryota; kingdom Viridiplantae; phylum Streptophyta; class Magnoliopsida; order Poales; family Poaceae; genus Triticum; species Triticum aestivum. Next base: position 166,181,705 of record NC_057814.1, on the reverse strand, counting down.
CAACGCCTTCTTAGGCTTCGACCTACTGGCCCACATGTCAGCCAGTCCATTTGTTTTTTAGTCCATTTGGTGGGCTGGGTGAAACAATGATGTAGCATCTATGCAGCCCGTTTAAATCCCATTTCCATTTTTCTCGAAATCCGCGGACTTGCTGGGCTGGGTGAAAATATCATGTTGGGCTAGACGGAGAAATGTTATAAAAACATAAACACATGATTGCACGTCAGTAAAATATTTGCAACCTTATGTACGCAATCACTAGGAGTTAACTTGCGAAGTTATATATAAACAATTATTATTATTATTTTGTAAGAACTTTCAACTTACGAAATAAAATATCATTTTAATTTGATGAGTTAATAGTACGTGGGGTATTATTATTTTTTAGGCTAGACGTGGGACAGTTGAGTTGGTTCTAGGGGAAAGTACTGGGAGAAAACTCAGTTTACATCGAAAAAGAAAGTGGGAGAAAATTCAGAGACCTGCTGGGTCCACCTGAGGAGGGGAATATGTTGGGAGGAAGGAGATTCAAAGCACGGCAGCCGAGTGAACTATTTTTTTTATGGACAAGTGAACTAGTTTACATACATAAGCAAATAGCCACTAAAAAAAGCAATCAGGTTAATGGGTTCTTAAAAGAAATATTTCGGACAAAACAGATAATTACGACACATGGGCTAATGCATGAAACACTCAGATGATAAAGGTGCTTATAAACAGATAAAGTACAACATCTAGACCTTCCTGGCACGCTTGATCATGACGCTGCGGCTGTCCGTGTACTCGTCGGTTACGGGAAGCATACACGCCCTCATGTCCAAGATCTGCCTGTACATGTCGTAGCATGCGTATGCGTCCTTGGCCGCGTAGGTTATGTAGGCTAGATTCAGAGGTACCTCCCATGTGTTCAGGTCGTCTTCTTTCATGTTGGCATATCAGGGGTCGATGATGGTCTCAGCGAGGTCAACCACGGAGTCCTTCTCCTGCCCGTTGCTGATGATCTTGTATTGCTTCTGGATGTCGACAAGCTTGTTGCACCAGATGGCCGAATCGTCGCGTTCTTCCTTCTCTCCACCGTAGCGAAGGTGCAGTCGGCGCTGCCGATGAAACGGGCGAATGCTCCAGAACCTGGTGCAGCCATAGGACTGAGGCGAGGCAGAGCTTCACCGAGTCTGTATCGTTGGTGTACATCACATTCAACTTGGTGCAGCCATAGGACTGAACGGCGAACTCAAAGGGGAACTCCTTGCTGAAGTCCATATCCAGCAGGCTCACCCCTCAGATCGCCATTGGAGTCTCTTCGAGTGAACGAGTGTGTAGGCGGCGGCAGCAGTTCGTTTTTCAGCTCTAGGGGAACTGGATTCAACAGTAAGCTGAGTGTGTACATGCGACAACAGTTACTACCCCTCCCTCGTCCGCTGCACGCCCGGCAGAAGATGCACCCTCGGCCACACGTCGGTTCACGAGCGGGTCTGTATTGGTACTGTAATAACAGGAGTTAGTGGTCACTTTACTTAAATTTAATTAGCTTTAATAGAAATTTATACTTAAAACAAGCAATGCATTCACTCGTTCTATCAGTGCCACAGGATCAACATGCACAACAATTAGAATTATTATTCTCAGGACGCACACGATCAGCACATTTGTCGCAGTTTCACAAAGATAATACTACCAAGTTTGAACTGTTTGTTATGGTTGTTGTCCTCTGCATCATCATGCCGTGTTTCCCAGCTTGCAAGATTCAGAACCAACAAATAAGATCCAAATAATAAGTACAACAAAGATGCCTACACATCTCATTGATTCCCAGCTTGCAAGATTCAGAACCAACAAATAAGATCCAAATAATAAGTACAACAAAGATGCCTACACATCTCATTGATTCCCAGCTTGCAAGATTTAGAACCAACAAATAAGATTCAAATAATAAGTACAACAAAGATGCCTACACATCTCGCTGATTCCCAGCTTGCAAGATTCAGAACCAACCCATTAGAGCCTTTTGATAAAGTGAATATCGGGATTAAATCCATCTTGGCTAGCCATGTCATACAATCGAAGAAATTGGCGAATGCTCTTGACCGTCACAACATCTGTAGTTGAGTATTCCTGTTTGCACAGCACAAACAAGGAGACAGGAGAGCATGATTTCGCTTTAATAGCGGCCTCCTTGAACTCAACCTCTAGCTCTACTTGGATGAGGTCTGCCTGCAGTACCATGATTCAATCCATGCGCCTTTTTCTGCAGTTCACCTAAAATGAAGCAAAGATTGCATCATTCAGCTAGCAAGAAGTACTTGCTCTTGTGAGCTGGCAGGTTCTTCTTTAGTAGTTGCACTAAAATTGAGGAACATTAAGGTTGGCTGTCCGGCTCATGTAAGGTGCAACTATAATTTTCTTATCCCTTTGTGCAGTTCCACTAAAATAAAGTGCCATTGTGGTGACAGTGACGGATCCATCTTGCAAAGGCTAATAAAATGCTGCACGAGATTACCGGCAGAACTTGACGGAGATTTTGGAAACTCCAATCACCATTTTGTGCAGTTCCACCAAAATTGAGAGATGTTGCCCACGTGACATTTTAGTTGAACTGCACAAGACACTCATTCTAAAAAAAGTGTTTTGTGCAGTTCACCAAAAGGTCACAATAGCAAAAAGGTGAAATGGATATCCCTATCTGCACAAAAAGATAGAAAGTAAACAGTTGCTGGTCAATAAGAATATACGAAACATATACAAAATGAAAAGAAGCATCTTAATTATGTTCATGGCAATCACGCAAGGACAGTAGAAATTTTAAAACGTCAGCAATGCTTCATGTTACCAGAAGCATTACGATCAACAATGAGATTCCTCAAATATGGGATTACTTTAATGGTGGCATTGCTTGTTTACCCAACACAGTAAATCAACAACAGCTAAAGAGTTGGTTTAAGGGCATGGGACCGTGGGGACACCAGGACACTCAGCAGCGTAAAGGAGCAACTTACTTATCATACTGGGGAAAACAGCAGGAGTGCCATTTGTAACACAGTTTAATTGCATCTTATCACTGGAGGCATTAGATTAACAATAACACTGGTTAGACATGTCCCTAAGGTAACAGTGTGATCGCTTCATTTTACATGCGCCCTTACATTAACAACAACAAAAGGTTGGTATAAGGACATGCGACAGTGGACGCATCAGCACAATGTACCTACAAGGAGGCATAAAGTGGTGATGACGAGTTTGTTCATGCTATGTGAGGGCAGCAAACCTAATCCTGGAGACCTTGTACTATGTGAGGGCAGCAAATCTAATCCTGGAGACCTTTTACTATGCGAGGGCAGCAAATCTAATCCTGGAGACCTTTTACTATGTGAGGGCAGCAAATCTAATCCTGGAGACCTTTTACTATGTGAGGGCAGCAAATCTAATCCTGAGACCTTTTACTATGTGAGGGCAGCAAATCTAATCCTGAGACCTTTTACTATGTGAGGGCAGCCAATCTAATCCTGGAGACCTTTT
>NC_057814.1:166028556-166178105 GCF_018294505.1 Triticum aestivum | reverse complement strand
CCTTTTACTATGTGAGGGCAGCAAATCTAATCCTGGAGACCTTTTACTATGTGAGGGCAGCAAATCTAATCCTGAGACCTTTTACTATGTGAGGGCAGCAAATCTAATCCTGAGACCTTTTACTATGTGAGGGCAGCAAATCTAATCCTGGAGACCTTTTACTATGTGATGGCAGCAAATCTAATTCTGGACATACTCTGTTGACTTGTCCACCAGCCGCCACTTTCTATCCTTTTTTCAACCAATAATAGATATGTTCCTTATCCAGTTTGTACCGCGTTTTCCCATTATTTCCCTTTTCAACCAAGAGACCGGTTGGGTATCCGGTCTCTACTACTTTCACCATATTATTTCCTCTTTGAATCAAGTCCTAGATTCATGCTGCAACTTTCCCCCCTTTCTTCGTTGTTTGAACAAAGCCCTAGATTCGAATGCATGAAGTAGCTTTACCTCTAATAATACTAAAAATTTAGGTGGCTTTGGAAGAGCTGATGGGAGTAGAAAAAGATGCACATGCAGACATGTGGGGAGCTGGGGCAGTAGAGCAAGGCCGCTTTCGAAGAACTTATACCTAAGGGTCGTTGGGATGTCGGCAGCGGCAGGTCGGATCTGCGGACAATACGGCAGGGAGGAAGAAGGGTCGGAGGACCTCCCGAGCCGGCGCTGTGTCGGAGAGAACGGCACGGGCAGAGGATCGGGCCCCTCCGGCAGCTGTGGGTTTCCTCCCTCGGCGGCGATGACCGCGTGAATGATGCACCTTTTAGTCCTCTACACACACCGACCGAAGGGATCCGGCCGGATCTGTGACCAGCGCTGGGCAGAGAGAAAATGTCGCTACCGCTGTCTTGTTTATATCTGGAGAGGATGAGAGAATGAAGAGAGCAACCCTAGTAAAGCAAGCGCTCAGGCCCCTGCATCCATATATAGTGGAGTGATTATCTTTTTTCTCACCACAACAAGCGTTTCAATTTGTGCATGTGGCATTAAAGAAAAGAAACTCTCTATTTAAGGTGACTACTGTACGACTCCTACTTACTACTAGTAGTACTACAATATTGTTCACTTGTGCTCCCCGCCCCTCCATTCATTGAACAACCCCACGGGTGAATAAACATACAGTAAGTACTGTATTTATATAGAACGAACAAGCTCGAACTATTTTCGCGTAGTTAAAAGTTGAGGGCGGGGCTTTTCCCGGGCAGTACGCGCGGCAGCTTTCGGGTAGGCGGTTTGACAGAGAGGCGAGGAGGGTGAGCGAGTGGGGCTGTGCGATTTGACGGCGCGTTACTACTGGAAAGACTTGTGATATGACCACTCACTATAGTCATGAATTATTGGCGCTCCGACCGGGGTGATGCCCCCCTTCCGTTCCGCGCTCTAATCTGGTGCATGACACGTCGACCCGGATGCTGGCTCTCCCACATGTCGGAGTAGTAAGAAGGAGCAAAGAATGATGCGGTATATACTAGTACTATACTACAGTGCTACTCAGGTCAGAGGAGTGCGAACCACGGCAGCCCAGTGAACCAGCAGTGCGAACCACGGTAGTCCAGTGAACCAGCAGTAGAAAACAATGTGGTGATATGGCCATAAAAAACAATGTGCTACGGTCCACACTGTAGCATGTACAGTAACACTCCTCTTGGTTTGGATCCCTAAGTTAGAGCTAGTTTGGGTTGAAATAGCCTCAAATTATCGAAACAAGAGGGGTTAGTTTGAGCTAGTTTGCTCTAACCCAGCTAAAAAAACTAGCCCGGTGGAGAGGTTCTAATTGGGTTAGTTATCCTCGGGCCCACTAAAAGAGAACTAAAAAAATCTCCCCTGCCCGCACCAGATCGCTCCCCTCCCTCTCGCACGACTCCTCTCTGTTCCCCATAGGGCCGCTCGCCCTCTCTCTCCTCCGGCCGCCCTCTCCTTCCGGCCTCCGCCGCCCTACTCCGGCCGCCCTCTCCCTCCGGTCTTCGAAGGTCACCCCGCTCCCCCTTCACCAGTCGTTTTTCTCCCTCTGTCGTGCGCGGCGGCGGCGCATCTACCAGGGAGGTCGCGAGAGGGGTGAGTTTGTTCGTTCCTTCTCTGTCTCACGGCCATATCATTGATCTTGCTTGCTCTAGCGCTAATTCTGATTTGGAAAAGTAGATCCTGATCAAACTTGGTATAGATTTGTGGTGCACGCATGGAATTGTTTGATGCTGCTTGAGGAGGTAATAAATCTTTCTAGAGGCCCAAAGATTCAGGTCACCTTTCTAGGTATTTCAATTTCAGGCTTGCATTATTTCTAGAGGCCCAAAGATTCAGTTCACCTTTCTAGGTATTTCAATTTCAGGCTTGCATTATTTCTAGAGGCCCAAAGATTCAGTTCACCTTTCTAGGTATTTCAGTTTCAGGCTTGCATTATTTATAGAGGCCCAAAGATTCAATTCACCTTTCTAGGTATTTCACTTTCAAGCTTGCATTATTTCTAGAGGCCCAAAGATTCAGTTCACCTTTCTAGGTATTTTAGTTTCAGGCTTGCATTATTTCTAGAGGCCCAAAGATTCAGTTCACCTTTCTAGGTATTTTAGTTACAGGCTTGCATTATTTCTAGAGGCCCAAAGATTAAGTTCCCAGTCGGCGGCAAGCGACCCTGCTACCCATGCCGGTGTCGACCTCAACTCGCAAGGGCCGGCGTCAGAGGGGTTCCCGGGGCTTGGGCTCTACAGAGCCTTCCTCTAGAGCAACGATGGCGAGCTCCTCCCTCGGTGCGTGAGGGGCTCCGGGCTCCCTCCCTATCGTGAATGACTTCCGTGATGAGTTAGCTCATTCTTTGTTTCATGAAGTGTTTTTTTATTTTGTGAAGCTTGATTGACGACTTGTATGTTTAAGTGGGATATCTCATTTGTATGGACAAAGTAAAAATTATCATGTTTTGCATGCTTGATTTGTATAGATGGTTCGTTTATGTCAATTGTGAGCGGGAGGAGGCCACAGAAGAGCCGGCCACACCAAGAGGGTGCTTGGATCCAAGGGACTTATTTTAGTCTGACTAAAAATAATCTCTTTAAGAGGCTAAAGTTCCAAGCACCCCTGACTAAATAGGGGCTAAACTAGTCTTGAGACTAAAAAAAATTAGTCAGGGGTACCCCTACTAAAATGTGGATTAGTCCTCTCTCTCCTCATTTAACTCCTCTCCTTTAACACAGGCGAGTTCTGGATTGGAGGGTTTGGAGGATAATAAATGCTCATTAACTTGATTTTAGTCTCTTTAGTATTTGGATCCAAGCATGGGTGAGGCTAGCAAGTTTTATCCCACTACTTTTAGTCATGGAACTAAAACGTATCCAAGCACCCTCCAAATCCGGCAGGAAGTAGGGTCCAAAGTAGTCAAATGATTGAGATAGAGCATTTATTGTCAATCTAACCCTGCCATCCATACACCTCTTTGGTTTAGAGTTAGTTCAGGGTTAGAATCTAACTCTAACCTCTAACTGAGTTAGAGTTCTCCTCGTCTCGGTTCATCGCCATCATACTTTCCCCATTCCTGTGTTTTCAGTATCCTGCGAATCAAAGAGGCCCTTTTTTTGCGGGAAAAATCAAAGAGGCCCTTAGACTGGTTTCGGTCCGGTCATTTTTTATAAACGTGTTATGTCCAAAATTTAATGAACGTGCTCCGGTTTCCATGAAAATAATCCGGTTTCATGTAGTAATTCATTCATTTATTTATTCTTCTGCGGGGGGTTTGCATGTAATTCGTGAGGTCTGAAATGTAAAGTACCCCGACATATGCTCCGAGTCGTGCATGCACTACGACCCAGATGCTCTATGTCCCACATGTCGGCGAATGGGAGCACGTGGAAATAGCCTAGGAGTACATATAGGAGGATAAATGCGTGAAATAATATGTATTGTGAAGCGTAGCCGCGGTTCGAAAAGGAGACCTAAAGTGATGACAGCTATAGGTCGCACGCACCCAACTAGTGGTACTAGACATACGACTAATTTTTCCCTCAAAAAAAAGAGGCACGAGTGCTCAGTACTCCTATTCTATAAACATGAGTCCCATCTGACAACAGCGTCCGTGCTACAGCTAGCTCTCCTCCCTCGTTTCTCTCTTCTAATTCTAAACTCGGCCGACGCCCGGTGGGCGGGGTGGGTTTGCTCAACTGCGGCCCCACCTCACAGTGAAAACGTTACGACTGGAATAAAAATGCCATATACTCCCTCGGTTCATAAATATAAGCCTTTTTAGATACTATTTCAAATGGAATACAACATACAGATGTATGTAGACATAGTTTAGAGTGTAGATTCACTCATTTTGCTCCGTATGTAGTAGTCACTTGCTGGAATCTTTAAAAAGACTTATATTTGGGAACGGAGGGAGTACTATACTAATAAAACATTAAGGCCACGAGGCGATGCAGTGCTGGTTACAGGAGGCAAGAAGAGATGCATCCATCGATGACGTCCACCTCCTCGACTCAGGGCGCCGGCCCACCGAATGGCGCCTAAGTAGCAGCGACTTTCGTGGCCAGGTGGACGTGCTTCTGAACAATGGCGTCCAAAGATTCCAGCCGCTGGAAGAAGGCCAACGTCTTTCTGTCCTCGCTTGCCTTGTAGTGGCCTATGTAGATGATTTCCTCGTAGACATGGATGTGCAGGTCGACGGTTTCTTGCATGGCAAGGTGTTGCGCGGCGAGTGCGGCCTCGAGGTGCACATTCTTCGTCGCGACCTCCGGCACCTGCAGGGCCACCAGGGCTTGAAAGAGTTCGTCACCATGGAGGCCGATGAGGGTGGCAGGCAATGATGAGCCTGGGCGCGCGGTCTGGAGCAGTACGGCAAGGTCGTCCGCGCGCTTCTTGATGGCGGTGAACTTGCGGATGGAGTTGACCATCATGTCGTCCATGCGAGAGGCGAAGCCGGCGTCGGCGAGGGCTACGATGCCTGCGGTCGCCAGCACCGCCTGGAAACACTGCGCGGTGCGGGGCCGCAGGCCGGCGCCTTGGATGATTTGGCACAGCCGACTGCCACTCGCGTCCATCGCCTCCATAGGTGCTTGTGGCTTCTGGTCACTTGGTCTTGGATTGGAGTGAGCAATGTTGCACAGAGACTTGGGAGTAGATGGATTGGAGTGGTGGGGCGCCTTTATCATATGAGAGTCCAAACTCTGTTGCATTCACATCGTGTTGGCTCTATTATGCTTCTCCAATTAATTCCCTCTGCATGTAATTCAGGATGCATCATTGACCGTTCAACGTCTCGGGAACCGCTACCCTCTCCCTCCTTGGCATTCAAGCACCTATGGACCCGTCGACGACGAGGTGCCTATGGTGACTTCGTAAATTTCAAGATGATAGTGCCGTGCGTGTGTGCATTCATAGGGGTGAGTGTATGCGCGTGTATATGAGCGCTTGCGTCTGTACTGTGTAAAAAAACGTAAATGCGTGTCAAAAAGAGACTAGTCAGTATACTCAATATTGTGCACCTCGGAGAGGAAAACGATAGAACTAGTACGTATTTATTTACGGTGCAGATTCACTCATTTTGCTCCATATGTACTCCGTCTCGGTGTAGTCTAGTCACTTGTTGAAATCTCTAGAAGGGCAAATACTCCTTTCTGGTTTACAGGGCTATACTAGCAAGTAGTTGTACGTACTAGTACAATAGTGGAGTCACATAGCAATTTTGTCTCATGCAAGAGCCTGGCTATATGTGTGCTCCAATGTTCGCAACTGCAACGTTCGGTTTGCGCTTGGCTCTTCGCCTCTTCGAGAAGACGAACAATGATGTTACTACTACTGCTTCTATAGTGTCGAATCCACTGCTGCATGTCCGTCCACAGCGAGCGGGACGGATAGCTTGTTGTAGAAGTACTACTAAGCAAAAGCCTGTCCTCGTTTGTGAGCAACCGCGCGCATGGGTGAGGGAGAAGGTGTGTAGTAAAATCAAGCTTCTCCTCGTTGTACGAGTTGATGCGACACATCATAGCACTGGCCCCACATGCTTGCCTCTAAACTTGGCTGAAAGACCCGCAGCGTACAATATATTTGCTGCAACCTCTAACATTTACCCACCACAAATTAAAATATATGTGGCCGTATGCATCGTTCTGATGCAGAGGCCGGGGAGTCCCCCCTTTTCGAAAAAAACAAATTAAAATATATATTCTTGTCTTGACTAGATGAGCGTGTGAACTACAATCACCAGGGTGTCAGGTAGGGCCAGAAGACTATTTTAATTTTTTTAAAAACTTCGAGACGGCCACATAGCATGGAGCCGACCCCAACGATTTTAAGCTTACAGGCACGGTACACGCTATCCTAGACTACTCTACACATGAAACTGCCACACGAGCGTCCGGGCTGCGCTTGGCTCTTCGCCTCTTCAGGAAGTCGAACAATGATGGAGTACTACTGCACTGGAGGAGTACTACAGTACGCTTCTGGCCATCTGACACTGATTGAACTGCTGCATGTCCACCGCGTGCGGGAGGGAGAGCGTGTAGCGAAAGCTTCTCCTAGTCTTGCCAGCCACCACGCTCATGGGCGAGGGAGGGACGCTCCTGCCTTTGCGTGTATGACAGGTGGGCCCGACAGGTGTGTGGCCAACCTGTCATACAGCCAAAGGCGGGTGTAGTTAAGTCCGCGAGGGAGAGGATAATCAAACTTCTCGTTGATGTACGAGTTGACGCGACACATCAAAGCACCGCACTCGATATATTTCAATAATTTGCGTTTATCGATGCATTAATTACAACGCATGCATGCATGCCGTGACTCTCCTTTCGATACTTGCATGTGTTGATTTAATGCACCTTGAAGTAGTATAAAATATGTGACGGTAAAGCTTTGTAATACCCCGGCCCAAGTCGAGAGATGGTTGTGCACGAGGAGGGCGAGATCATGCAGACCGAACAGGACCCGACGATGGAGCTCTCTAAGGTCTCGATGGACCTCACCGTGCTCCACTGCCCCTTGTGCCTCCGCCCCTTGACGCCTCCAGTGTATGAGGTTCGAATACACCTCGTCCGTTCGGCTGATTGAGCAAGGTGCAGGTTTCTTGATTGATGTGCTGTTCGATTGATTTCTGCAGTGCAAGGGAGGGCACCTGGCCTGCGCGGACTGCCGCGTCGAGCGCCCCGGGAACCAGCGGCAGTGCCAGAAGTGCGAGCGCGGCGGTGGCTTCGACGTGCGGAACACGACGGTGGACTCCGTCCTTTCGTCGGTGAGGGTGGAGTGCCCGCACGAAGGCTGTGGGCTCTACGTCACTTACCACAAGCTCGCCGATCACCAGAGTGTGTGTCCGCTCGCGCCCTGCAAATGCCCCGTGCCCGTCTGCGGCTACGAAGGCCCGCCGCTGGCGCTCTACCACCACATCAGCACCGCGCATCCCATGCCCGTGCACAGGATCCAGTACGGCAAGGTGCTCCAGCTGCAAGTGCCACTATCGGAGCCACGACTCTTGCTGTTCGCGGAGGAGGACCGCCGCGCGTTTTTCTTGGTCGGCGGCATGCTCGACATCGGCGCGCCTATCGCCGTGTCGGTCGTCTGCATCAGAGCGGGGGCGTCGCCACTGCCGCACTACGTGGCCAAGCTGTGGGCGAACGGCCCGCCAGGGGAGCCCAAAGGCACGACCGACGTCGTCAAGGTGGAAATGGAGGTGGCAAGCAGCAAGGATCCCGGCGACATCGACGTGCAGGAGCTGACCTTCTTGACAGTTCCGCCCAAGCTGCTGGCCAGGGCTAAGCTTGTGTCCCTCCACATTCAGATTGACAAGCTCACGTCCTAAATGTTTCTACAGTGCCTTCTGTTTATCTTAGTAATATGCTAATATAGGGATTACCTTGGTCTACTTTAGCTTAAGAAATGGTGGGTTTTGGTGGTGATGCAGCAATTACTTCGACATCAGATCAGTAATTTCCAACAGTCGAACGAATATTTTGTGTTTTTTGGATATAAAGTTCCTTTGGGTAAGAAGTACTACTTGTCATCAAAATGGATAAAAGGAGATGTATGTAGACGTATTTTAGTTCTAGATACGTCCCTTTTTATCCATTTTGATGACAAGCACTCCCTCCGTTCCACAATACATACCTTCCATTTGTCAAAATATGGATGTATCTAGACATGTTTTAGTATATAGGTACATCCATGATAGAGCCAATCAGATGGTTGAGAACACTACAATTCGTAGCTACAGATGCGTGTGTGACTCCCAGATGCAGAGGCCAGGGGTCATCATCCTCCTTTTCAAGAAAAAACAGACGCGTGTGTGAGAGGACGAGTGCGTGCATGCACCTCTTCTCTTCCTGTATAACGTACTACTAAACTCAGAGTACAAGTTTTTATGGGTGGCACGATGGTGCGTGCGAGAAGTCCCGAGAGATAGGTTTAATGCGTCTGAAAAAAAGACTAGCCTAGAGCTCGCCACGCGGCTATTCCTGTCGAACGCCCCATTAACCGTAAGATATGTATACGACGGTGCCAGTTATTGCACGTACACAGCAGTACTCCCTCCTTTCCGGTTTATAGGGCTTAATTCAAAAATCTCACCAACCAAGATGGTGAATGGTGGAATATTTTTTGTAGTTTGCAAAAGCACCTAATTAATGCTCTTGTTTTTCTCAAAAAATTATGTTTATCAATGCATTAATTGCAATGCATGCATGCATAAAGTACATGCATTGGTCAATTTTCTCTTAATACTTGCATGCAATGATTTAATGCACCTTGGAATCTGAACATGTGTTGGGGAACAACCAAATTGAGCCTTATAAAATGGAAAAACTAAAATTTTGAGATAAGCTAAAACCGGAAAGGAGGGAGTAGAAAAAGAAGTACTCCATCCGGGAATAGTGCCGCACTTCGAAACTAGAACCGTCAATAAATTTTGAGCTTGCGTCTCGTCACATTCCAAATCACTCCATGCTATATTGAATTGCAAACCTGTTCACACCGATCACAACCTAAACGGTTTCCCACTTAGGAGCGTATTAGTACCACGCTATATTGAATTGCAAACCTGTTCACACAGATCACAACCTAAACGGTTTCCCACTTAGGAGCGTATTAGTACTCGGTTATAAATACTAGTATGCCAAGATGACTGCACATTCCTCCTCAACTCCTCATCCACAAAAACAAACAAGTCATTCAGCATCCTTCCCTTGCGTCTGCCATGGCCAGCGTGAGTTCTGGGTCGAGAGATTGCCACCTGGGAGAGGCGAGCATGGAAGCGGAAGCACGAGAGATGTCCCGCCTTGCTGCAAGAGCAGCCGACATGTCCCGCCGCACGGAAGTAGCAGCACAGAGGTCCTGCCGCGTCGCTGAAGCAGCACGGAGGTCCCGCCGCGCTGTCGATGCAGCTAACTGGTCTGGCCGTGCCGCGGAAGCAGCAAAGATGTCCCGCCGCGCCATGAATGCAACAGAGATGTCCCGCCGCGCCGCGGCGGCCTGGGAAAATTTCTCACGGGCAGGCGACGACTGTTACAAGCGCATGCATGCGATCGTCCATAGCCAGATGGATCAGATCTCCGGCTGGGCGAGGTTCCAGGACGACATGAAAGCCTCGTTTGAACAGGCTACCGGCGTCATCCGGCAACTAAGGGAGGGCAATGAGAGGCTCCGGGCCGAGCGCGACCTGCTGAGGGAGAAGATCGTCCGAAGTGCAGACCAGCAGGAGGAAACCAGTGCCTCGTTGAACAGGACCGGCGTCATCGTCAAGAAACTTATGGACGAGAATGACATGCTCCGCAACGAGCGCCAAAGGCTGGTGGAGGAATCCGTGGATGTTCTCAAGCAGCGTCTTGAGGACACGAAAGAGCTCATCACCGCTCGCCGCGGAGACTAGTTCCCGTGGCCTGCAGCAACACATCAAGAAAGTAGAGATCAGCGAGCCAGATCCTTGTATTCCTTCTTCTTTTGCTCTTGTGTATTTTGGGCATAGCCGCATGTGGCTTTTTTAATTATCTTTCTAATTATGTAAGACAATTAATCGTCCTTATCTTTCTGTGGAAGATCAATGTTGCGAGGCTGGAATGAAGAAAACTCTTGCTGTGGCGACCCTGGCATTGCTGTTCTTCTAGTTGCTGCTGGGCTTCCTTCAGTTTCCTGGTTTCTTTTGATGTAATAATCGGTTTAGGATGTGGATTGTGTCGTCGGTTGTGAAATGTTGGGTTCTAGCGCGGATGTTTGGCCTTTGTTGGCCTCTTGGGATGTTGCGATTTCAATCTGGTAGCTTTTAGTCCTTCGTGTTAGGCTGGAGTTGTGCTGAACTTCTTGTGAATTGTGGTGGTTTTCAGTAGTGAAAATCGGAAGGGGCAAGCCCTTCTTTGATCGAAAAAAATTTAATCGTCCTTATATATTCATCATTCTTGCTATAAGTCGAAGTAGATGCTATATAGGTCCGTCGGATCTTACATCAAGATCCGTGCTTTCAGATTTTCTTTTTTCTCTCTTAAATCTCAGTCGAGTGAGACATAGCCACACCATTAAACAGAGGCTCGGGCGCCATTAATGGAGACCTTGGGAGAGAGGTGGACGGCAGATGGAGGTCAAAGGGCTCTCCTCCCGATAAGCACGCGCAGGGGTCTGATCGCACGCCTCTCGTACTCAAATAGCTACCCTGCACGGCGCCTCCTAGCTAATAAAAAATGGGGACGTGTGGCGGCACGTAAATGGTACTAGTAAGTAGAACGCCCACGGTTTCAATAATACTTGTGTTTCCGATTGTAACGTGACAGCACTTGTTCCAAAATAACTTTGTTGATTGTTAATGTGTGCGCCTTCGCAAATCGGACTACAAATTTACCACAACATGTTGGTGCCATGTCATGGCACCAAGCCAAGTTTCATTATTTTCATGCGTGTTTTGGATTTACAGGAATTAAAAAACTAAGTTTCTCAATGTTTCCAACCCAGCCACGACGCCCAGAATTTTGAATTTCATTCCCATTTCTTGCATGGAACCTAGAAATTTACCCGAGGACACACATGTGATTTTTCAACCAACTTTGGTGCACTGGAACATGTGCTTGTATTTCAAATTTGAATTATGCACACAAAGGTGACACGTTCCCTCCCAGAACCACGAGCCTTCTTGAGAGAAGCTCCGATTTGCAAGAAGCTTATACCAAAAATTGTTCCTATTCGGCCAATTTCTTTACCACGGCATGGTACTACCATGACATGACACCATGCCAAGTTTCATGATTTTAAAACAAAGTTTCTCAATGTTCTCGACCGAGCCACGATGCCCAGATGTTTGAATTTTATTCTCATTTTTTGCATGGGACCTACTCCCTCCTTCCATCTATATAGGGCCTAATGTGTTTTTCAAGACAACTTTTGACTATTGACAAGATTAATAGCACATGAGATGTATACTATGAAAATTATATTATTGGAAGCTCCTTTGACATACAAATTTGAAGGTATGCTTTGTGTAAGTTGCATGTCATATATTATTGCTCTAACGTTTGGTCAAAGTTAGCCTCGAAAAACGCATTAGGACCTATATAGATGGAAGGAGGGAGTAGAAATTCACCCGAGGACACAAATGTGATTTTTCAACCAACTTTGGTGCACGGGAGCATGTGCTTGTAGTTCAAATTTGTACTATGCACATTAAATGACCAAAACTCAATTAATGTGTAAATAAGGCCAAACGAAGCCGGAATAATTCCAAAATTTAACAGGGCACTCATGTAGTTCTATGTTGCCTTTGTAAATAAACTCAAGGGGGACAACGTATATCGTTTCGCACTCAAAGGTGGCACGTTCCCTCTCAGAACCACGAGCCTTCTTGAGAGAAGCTTCGGTTTGCAAGAAGCTTATACCAAAATCTGTTCCTATTCGGCCAATTTTTTTACCACAACATGGTAGTACCATGACATGACATCCATGCCAAGTTTCATGATTTCCAGACGTGTTTTGGATTTACAAGAATTTTAAAACCAAGTTTCTCAATGTTCTCAGCCGAGCCACGATGCCCAGATGTTTTAATTTTATTCTCATTTCTTGCATGGGACCTAGAAATTCACCCGAGGACACAAATGTGATTTTTCAACCAACTTTGGTGCACGAGAGCATGTGCTTGTAGTTCAAATTTGACTTATGCACATTAAATGACCAGAAACTCAATTAATGTATAAAAAACGACAAACGAACCCGGAATAATTCCAAAATTTAACAGGGCACTAATGTAGTTCTATGTTGCCTTTGTTAAGAAACTCAAGGGGGGGCAGCGTATATCGTTTCACACTCAAAGGTGGCACGTTCCCTCTTAGAACCACGAGCTTCCAAATCGGCCCAATTTTTTACCACTACATGTTAGTGCCATGAAATGACACCATGCCAAGTTTCATGATTTCCAGGCGAGTTTTGGATTTACATGAATTTAAAATCAAAGTTTCTCGATGTTCTCGGCCGAGTCATGAGGCCCAGATGTTTGAATTTCATTCTCATTTCTTCCATGTGACCTAGAAATTCAACCAAGGACACACATGTGATTTTTCAACCCACTTTGGTGCACCAGAGCATGTGCATGCAATTCATATTTAGATTATGCACATTAAAAGTCCAGAAACTCAATTAATGTATAAAAAGGCCAAATGAACCCGAAATAATTCCAAAATTTAATAGGGCACTCATATAGTTCTATGTTGCCTCTGTAAATAAAATCAGGGGGGAGGCAGCGTATATCGTTTCGCACACAAAGGTGACACGTTCCCTCTCGGAACCACGAGGCTTGTTGAGAGAATCTCCGGTTTTGCAAGAGGCTTATACCAAAACTTGTCCCAATTCAGCCAAAAATTATACGTATGAAAACAGTGTTTAGATTATCCCAAACATCTCGCTACCTAGACCAATAATGTACTATGATTTGAATTCAACATAAAATGGATACAAATATTTGAATTGGAGAGCGTATGGTACATGTAGTTCATAGTGAAATATGATTACTGCTATATGTATGTTTTTTGTTATCAAGATAATATTTAAATTATTGTATAACTTGACAACAATCGTATTCAAATAAGGAAAATTGATTCAAATTTAGTCCATATGGTAGACGACAATATATATGTTCACATGGTGGAGTAAAATGTTCATTTATGATGGAAGATCAAAATGTACGACTACATCAATTATAAACCGCAAGGTCACCTAACGATATATTCAAATTGAACATAACGTGGATTCAAAATTTGAAATTCGAGATCATGGCATCTGTAATCATATAAAAAGGGACATTACTCTTTCTTTGGTGGGAATTGATTTGTTTTTTGTTGTTGTTGAGGGAAGTGCGAATCGATTTGGTACTGTGCAGGGTAATCTTGTTCTCCCGATTTTTTTTACATTTTTCTTGTAGTTTTTTCAATGGCATCTATAGCAATATAGTAAAAGGGGACATGACTCTCTTGTGTCTTGTATGAATTGTTTTTTTACATGTTAAGTTTGTTCTGCCGAACAAGGAATCCGCACCTTGTTATCCCGAAATTTTCAAGCTCGAGTATCTTTTGTCTCACCTGCTTTGAAACTCCCACTTCTTCAACCCGCGCCGCGCCTTGTTATCCCGAAATTTGGACGCGCGCGAGAACTCCCTCCTCATCCGAAATCGCTCCCGTAGCCCAGACACGCGAAATCCCCCTTCTACCCCTCAGCCGGAAATGAAGCTCCACGTCGCGGTGTCAAAATCGGTGGGGGTACGCTGGTAACTTACCCTACATTTCGGACAAGCGCGTCCCTAAGCTTGGATCCCCCTCCCCCTTCGCCCCCCATTCGTACACCGAGGCCGCCAAAACCCGCGAAACCCCACGCTCCTCCGTCGGCCTCCCGACCGCCGCCCAGCCGGAAACTCTTCCCCGACTACGTCGTCCACCGCAACAGCTCGCCGTCCCTCATCCACCGCACCGGATGAGGATCCGTTGTCGATCTCGTCGTCCCGCCGGATCAGCCGCCCCGTCCTCCACCTCCAAGGAGCTGCCCCGACGTTCGCCTCGTCTATCGCGCCACCTCAATCCCCACAGCGTCGTCTTGACCTGCCCCACCGAAACCGCATCACCCTCACCAATTCCTCCGATGAAGCCGAGGCCAACTCGGCGCCACCAAGGAGGTTCTGCACTCACCGCTGCATTTTATCTTTTATTCAATCTCATGGGGCTGCCGGTGCTCGATACCGAGCAGACATGGCGTGTCTCCATCGATGGCGCCATCGCCGGCCACATCATCCACGGCGTCTCTCCCCCATGTCGTTGCTTCCTCGGCGGCGACTTCCACAACGGCACTAGCTGCAGCTGCTCCGGCTCTCGCTCGCGTTGCGGCTCTGTTCTTGCTGTCGGTCGCGCTGCTGCACTGCTCCTGCTTTCGTTCGTGCTGCTGCTCTGCTCTTGCACTGCTGCTGCTGCACGACCTCCGGCAGCTATAGGAGTTGCTGCTTTAGCACTCGCTCGCGGTGCTACTGCACGACTTGCTCTCTGCTAGTGCGTTCCCTGCTCGAGCGTCTGCTGATTTAGATCACTACTTCTCTGCTACTAGTGCTCGAACGCCCTAAACATCTATTGCAATGCTCTGTTACTAGTTCAATCAGTTTTGACAGTAAAATTCAGTTTCGACTGTGAAGTTCATTTTCTTCAGTTAAGTTCAGAGTGAACAGTACTTATAGCATCTGTCGGAGCGGCTGTGGCGTGGCTGATGCGTTTTACATCTAGCACTTTTTGGTGATGTATTTTACATCATCTATTGCAGATGATATTAGGGTCCCACTTCAGATTAACGTTGTCTGTCTTGTCATGCTTCAGCCTCGTCGCCGTACACCTTAGCGGAGCTGCTCCAACGACGGAACCGTCCATCACAGCGGAGCAGTACCCTCGGCGCCATTTCCAGAGGCCTCGGATCTTCTTCCGCGCCTCCGACAGTCACACCAGCATCGTCACCATCCTCCACGTCCAACCCAATGATGCTGAGGTCCACAAGGCTATGCCGGTTGTACACTCGTCACATCACTTTGTTTCTCCATTCCTCTGTTCTTCCAATTCATGTGAGCCAAACACCCAGGTTGACTGAAATCCTATGTTTCCAAATGCTCTGTTTTGCACGTGCATTCCTATCCTATTCCTGTGTTTTTCCTGTCCCTGCGTTTATAGAATCCTCCAATTCTAAGGAGCCCTTATAGATTTACTTCATTTTCAGATAGGCATCAAAAAAACTCTGTGTGTTATGTCCTGCTCCTGTCGTGCCGTCATCCACCCCACCTGAGGTGCACCATCGACAGAAGCGTTCACTGCAGCAGAGATCCCCCCTGCAGACTTCCTTTCGCCGCCTCAGATCATCTTCCCCGTTGCCGGCAGCCACGCCAACTGCATTACCATCATCGACTGAGCAGATGAACCTGAGGACTACACAGTTCCGGAAGAGAGGTCACAGTCTTTCGTGTTTGCTTACGTTATACATCGGTTATTATTACCTGCTACTTTATCGTTCAATCTTGAGTTTTGAATTGCCCATGGGTCTCATATCGAGCCAGCAACGAATAGTATCTGTTTACTATCTGGTTCATCTGGGGTCTTCTATGTGGTTCATGTTGGGTGGGCAACAAACAATAGATGATCCATTGTCTATCTTTTTAAACTGAAGCTATAATCTACCTGCTATCATTAGTTTTGGATCCATCCACTCGTTTGCTACCATCAGTCTTGATTTTTGCATGCACCCCTTAGGCCTTACAAAATCTAACTATTTTTTTATTATGCATGTCAGATATTGTACACAATCGTACTGAACATGTAGAGAAAAAGAGAAGACCGTTGCGTGCGAATATAATGTCATGCAGACGCCGCTCCATGGTGGGCGAAGTGCCCCCCCTCCTGCATTTCCAGATTGTATTCCAGAGTAAGATAACTATTCAGATGGAGATTCAGAAGGAGCCGACCACGCATGTTTACCACCTGAGGTGTTTGCTCTAACCTGGCATGCTGATGTTGGTCATATCATGCATATGGCGCCTTGCATTGCTTACATTATACATCTTATATGTCATCAGCTTAGTTTAGATTTGCTTTATGTGAATGCCACCTGTTTGGTTTCTATATCATACTCCCACCATTCCTAAATATTTGTCTTTTTAGAGATTTCAACAAGTGACTACATACGGAACAAAATGAGTGAATCTACACTCTAAAATATGTCTATATACATCCGTATGTGGTAGTCCATTTGAAATCTCTAAAAAGACAAATATTTAGGAACAGAGGGAGTATATGGGAATTATGCAATGCCATCTTCTTTATCCAGGCATCATATATGTGAATCATGCAATGCCATCCTGTTTAGCCAGTCATCGTATATGTGAATTGTATTGTGCCATATTTTTTTCCATAATGTATTCCATTTGTCAACAATGTTTATACATTCATCTACTCTTCCTGTGCATTAGCCATTTGAGTCGGTCATGGGAAAATCTGGAGTGAAAACAAGGTCTTCTGAGCAGTCAGTGCTACCTGTCGATGCAGATTTCTTGCTGGTTACAGATAGCTCCTCAGAGGAGGATTCAGAGAGAGATGACCGGTCGTATTCCCCCCCGAGGTGCATGCTCTAACTTGGCTGGGTTATATTGCTCATATCATGCATATGGTGTCTTGCATTGCCATGCCATCTGCTTAGATTAGACATGCTTTGTGTGAATGCCTCCTGTTTGCTTTCTATATCAGATATGTGAATTATGCAATGCCATGTTTTTCAGCCAGTTGTCAAATATGTGAATTATGCACCGCCATGGAGCCAGGCATCATATATGTGAATTATCTCATGCCATCTTGTTTTTTCATTACGTATTCCATTTGTCGACAATCTGTGTATATTGAACTACTCTTCATGTGTCTCAGCCATTTGAGCCGGTTATGGAAAAATCTGGAGTGAAAACAAGGTCTTCAGAGCAGGCAATGGTACCTGTTGAAGCATATATCTCGATGGTTACACGGAGCTCCTTAGAGGAGGATTCAGAGATAGATGACCAGTCCTATATCCCACCTGAGGTGTATGCTCTAAGTTGCAATGTTTATATTTCTCATATGATGCATATGGTGTCTTGCATTGCTTAGTTTAGACATCATATGCACAATATTGAATTCTACCTGCTTAGTTTAGAGATCATACATGCGAGTGCCAGCTGCTTAGTATATGAATCAATTATGTCAATTATATCATGCCATCCTGTATACTTAGACAACATGTATGTGAATTATTTCATCCCAACCTATTTTAGGAAGACATCATATAGTTTTGTCATGTCATCCTGTTTAGGTACTCATCATATGTTGAATTATGCCATTATATCCTGTTAAGTTATCCATCATATATCTGAAACTGTGTCATGCTATCCTGTTTAGTTAGGCATCATATATGTGAAATTGTGTCATGCTGTCCTGTTTGGTTAGACAACATATATGTGAATTACCACATCTGTCTATCATAGAATGTCTGTACGTTCAATTTCTTTTCTTGTTTATCAACCATTTGAATTGGAGGGGGTGATGGCAGTATCTAAGGGAGCAAAAACCCGTTCTTCACAAAAGACAGTGCTACCCGTCGATCCAGATAGAACCATGGTTGTACTGGCCCACAAACTAGCCCCACCACACATAATCGAGACTCTTCCAGATTGCACACTTACACCGTTGGGCAGAGAACCAGCTACAACCCATCTAACCGCAACCCCAGCGGATAGTAACCCACTTATAGTTGACAAAGCACCATGTCCACCACAAAGTACCCCCACACGAGCAGTTTGTAAAGCTACTGCAGTGCCCAAAGCACGAAGACCACCACAGCTAACCCAAACTCCACGTTTAAAGCAGAAGAACAACTGTTCTCAGGTCAGATTCCCTAGCTATGGTCCATACTCATTTGCTGTTGCATCACTGTATTTACTCATACCAACTACTTTCGAATTTGAAGGATCCAATTGAAACTCCAATGGCGCACCAGGTATGTTTTAAACCTATTTCTTTAACTAGATTGCTGTTCTAACTTCTTGCTCTATGTTGATTTCAGTTTAAGTTGTATAAACAGTTATGTTCTCATGTGATGCACATTACAAGTGCTGCCAATGCTGTGTAGTTTCTCACACTTATATTCTGTCTATGCTGCTATGTCTTAAAAATATATGAGTTGAACTGTGTCTCTATCTTGATTAGGGAACATAAACTAGAATGATATGGACAATACAGTGACCATAGTACATAGATATATGTTTGTTTCATGCTGTTATCCTGTCCACCTTACTACTGAACCGGTTTACCAAAATGAGTTTCGTATACTACAAGCTAAACCTGTGATGTGTCTGCTTGTTTCTCTTGTAGTATGCAAACAGAATATTGGAGAAGAGCACCCCACTATGCAATGGTAGAGAAAGTAATGCAGATAAGGTTCAAGATAGTGAGACAACCCTGTTGGTCTCCAAGAAAGGTGATAAAAACGATCTTGTAGACAATGAGAAAACCCCACAGTCCTGCGTTGATGTAGTGTTCGAGTTACTGGCCAGTATCGCTGGCACAAGCTCTTCGAACTCGCTGCCTGAATCACTTCGGCTTCTTCAGTCTCAGCTACAAGCTGAAAGGCATCAGTCAGCTGTGCTGCGGCAAGAAGCCGAAGGACTGAGGAAGTCCCTGCAGAATTCAGATGCGTACTTTCTTGTGCAACAACAAGCGCTGGAGGATTTAAGCGCCAAACAAGAGAAAGTTAATAAGCTTGCTAAGCATCTTGCCAGCATTATGGGTACCCAGGATATTGTTTCTTGAACTCTTCTGAAGTGGTTTCAGTTCTGGACTTGTTTTGCTGCGGCGTTTATATGCTGCTTTGTTCCCTATATTTGCACTGGTGGCGAACTTTGATGCCAAGTGGATGTAATATGTGTAGTAGCCCTGATAGCCTAGCATAAGTTGCTTGCTTATTTATTTCCTTGTTGTCTTGTTTATTTGTTTGCTTGTAGTCAGTGCAGTTCTTTTTCCGCGGTTTGCTAGTGGCTGCAATAACCTATTTTTTAAAACTAGGCCACAATAACCATGGGCTAATATTTACTGTAGTGACACTAGGCCTCCTACGGGCCGTAGAAATAGTGGGCCTTCTACGGGCCGTAGAAATAGTGGGCCTTCTACGGGCCGTAGAAACAGTAGGCCTTCTACGGGCCATAGAAACAATGGGCCTTCTACGGGCCGTAGAAACAATGGGCCTTCTACGGGCCGTATCATCAATGGGCCTTATACGGGCCGTATGATCGATTGGCCAAACATGGGCCAATAACATGCCGCATTATGGCCGTAAACGGGCTAGAGTTGGAATCGTCCATTCATGGGCCGACCATAACGGGCCATCGTTAATAGGCCGTATTTGATGATGCTATGAAAACGGCCCAACGTATTAACGGACCACAAACGGGCCGACTGTAACCACGGGCTGAATTTGGCCCACAAGCAAAAAATGACAGTAACGGGCCATAAGTAAACGAATGCTGGAAATGAGCCCAAGAATAAATGGGCTCTGAGAAGGCCGAAAGATAACATGGGCTGGAAACGGCCCAACGGAATAACGGGCCGTTAATGGGTATAAAGTGATACACTGTTCATTACGGGCCAGTTTCACCACGGGCCGTTAATGGGTGTAAAGTGATACACTGTTCATTACGGGCCAGTTTCACCACGGGCCGTTAATAGGCCAAGAGTTACATAGGGCCTCATATGGGCCGAAAGACGTCATGGGCCATACATGGGCCAGAAGTGAAAACGGGCTGGAATCATATTGGATGGCCCAGATGATGCTACTGGGCCTAATTCGGATAGGGTGTAACGAGCCTTGGGTTAGCGGGCTGTAAATGGGCTATACGCGAACAGGCCGTTAACAGGCTTTCCATGGGCCGGCCCGCCACCTTTTGACCAAGTCAAACGGGCCGGCCTTTTCACAGGAATGGGCCTCTGTTGGGCCGTGCCACGTGTCGACGTATCATAGGCGCCTTCTGTCCAATGAGTGGATGACATCTGTCCCAACGATGAGCCGACACGTGTTTCCTCCAGCCAATGATGATTTTACACGTGGAAAATCCCCATTGGTCGGGGCTGTTAATGGGTTCTCGGATCCAAAACCCGACCTGATAGCTTAACGGCATTCCGTTACGGTGGATGCCACGTGTCGGTCACCCTTGACTAAAGCACTTCTGTGACGCGCGATTTATCATCATGGAAGTGCACACTTCCGTGATGATAATTTTGGTAATGTCATGGAACACTTCTACGACAGCACAGGTATGACTATCTTGATTCTGTCATAAAATCGTCATGGATGTACATGCATGCCAAAAAACGTGACCTACTGTGACAAACACGTATCATCACGGAAGTGTATTTTTTTGTAGTGTTGAACTCCATGATACTTCGGCCATTGTGATTGGTCAAAGTATGGGTGAAAGCGGGGAGCCCATGTTTTCTTGACCGTCATGATTGAGAATTCCGACTCCCTCACGGTGCGTGGGTGATTGATGTCCACATTCCTAACGCGACCGGCGGTATACAAGTGTGAGCATGGGAGATGAAGCAACAATGGCCTCCCGCAAGTGCAATCACATTGTGTTAACGACACCTTGAAAGCCCGACCTCCATGTTGCCGGCCATCGTTTGTGGTTCCTCCTGGCTCTTTCACTTCGTACTTCCACTCTTCGTTGTCATATAATATAGCTTCTTCTGAGTCCGACTTCCGTGATTGAAATACCAACCATTCATCAACTTTGGGTGGGAACTTGTACTTGTACTTCCGTGGGTTCTCACCCGCTATCTGTGCATCGGTTTCCATCGAGTACTTTACAAAGTACGCATTCATCTTGTCAAATGTGTATTGAACTATTGCCGTCACGGGTAATCCACGTTCACCTTTGAGCACCCTATTGAAGCATTCAGCCATATTGCTTGTCATTTGACCGTATCTCCGGCCATCTTCATCAAAAGCACGTGCCCACTTGTTCCGGTATTGAATGTGCCTATTGAGAAAGTCTTGACCCCCGGGATCAAGTTTTTTGTGTGCGAGCAATTTGTTGTACAAAGTGGCGAAGCGCTTATAGGAGAAAGCGAGACAACAATCTTGAAGATCATCGGCCAACTCCTTAAGGCCACATGCCCTATAGAAGTTCAAACAAAAGTGCCTCATGCACCATCGATGGTGCAATGGAGCATGCCCGGGAATGTCAATCTGTAACAGCCCCAAAATTGGGTTATCAATTTTTGTGCTGTTATTCTCTCCTGGCACTCATTTTCAAAATTTTCTCCTGAGTTTGCTGGATGACCCTGAGAAAATTTTGTCATTTCCAACCTTTCAAAATCCTGCTCCTGTCTTTTTCAGTGGGCAAGACCTCATTTGCATCAGCTCAATTCCTCTTAAACCCTAATTCCAAATTTTTGGAATTTGGATATGCCCTTGTGATTACAAAGGAGCCACCATTTTCCTTGTTCTGTTGATCCTCCCAATTGATCCCAGAGATCATCTGTGACGCCCCCGATTTGACCGTACACTAATCATGCACGCAAATGTGTACGATCAAGATCAGGTACTCACGGGAAGATATCACAACACAACTCTAATGCATAATTAAGTCATACAAGCATCATAATACAAGCCAGGGGCCTCGAGGGCTCGAATACAAGTGCTCGATCATAGACGAGTCAGCGGAAGCAACAATATCTGAGTACAGACATAAGTTAAACAAGTTTGCCTTAAGAAGGCTAGCACAAAAGTAGCAACGATCGAAAAGGCAAGGCCTCCTGCCTGGGACCTCCAAACTACTCCTCGAAGCCGAACTCCATGTAGAATCATCCTCGGGATCTCTAGCTCCTGGACTCCAGGATCTGGTTGCGACAATCAGGTACAGAAAGGGGAAAAGAGGGAGAAAAGCAATCGTGAGTACTCATCCAAACTACTCGCAAGCAAGGAGCTACACTACATATGCACGGGTATATGTGTAAAGGGCCATATCAGTGGACTGAACTGCAGAATGCCAGAATAAGAGGGGGATAGCTAATCCTATTGAAGACTACGCTTCTGGCAGCCTCCATCTTGCAGCATGTAGAAGACAGTAGATTGAAGTCCTCCAAGTAGCATCGCATAGCATAATCCTACCCGGCGATCCCCTCCTCGTCGCCCTGTTAGAGAGCGACCACCGGGTTGTATCTAGCACTTGGAAGGGTGTATTTTATTCAGTATCCGGTTCTAGTTGTCATAAGGTCAAGGTACAACTCCGGGTCGTCCTTTTACCGAGGGACACGGCTATTCGAATAGATAAACTTCCCTGCAGGGGTGCACCACATAACCCAACACGCTCGATCCCATTTGGCCGGACACACTTTTCTGGGTCATGCCCGGCCTCGGAAGATCAACACGTCGCAGCCCCACCTAGGCTCAATAGAGAGGTCAACACGCCGGTCTAAATCCTATGCGCGCAGGGGTCTGGGCCCATTGCCCATTGCACACCTGCACGTTGCGAGGGCGGCCAGAAGCAGACCTAGCCTAGCAGGCGTTCCAGTCCAATCCGGCGCGCGCCGCTCCGTCGCTGATGTCGAGAAGAGCTTTGGCTGATACCACGACGTCGGGATACCCATAACTACTCCCGCGTAGATGGTTAGTGCGTATAGACCAAATGGCCAGACTCAGATCAAATACCCAGAACTCGTTAAGCGTGTTATTTATCCGCGAACGCCGACCAGGGCCAGGCCCACCTCTCTCCTAGGTGGTCTCAACCTGCCCTGTCGCTCCCCCACAAAGTAACAGTCGGGGGCCGTCAGGAACCCAGGCCCACCTCTACCGGGATGGAGCCACCTGTCCTTTCAGCCCCCTCATCAGAATCACTTGCGGGTACTCCTCGAGCCGACCCGACTTTAGTCACCACATGTGTCATGTATATAATGTATATAGTATATACCCGTGATCACCTCCCAAAGTGATCACGGCCCAGTAGTATAGCATGGCAGACGGACAAGAGTGTAGGGCCACTGATGGAACACTAGCATCCTATACTAAGCAGTAGGATAGCAGGTAAGGGTAACAACTGTAGCAACAATGACAGGCTATGCATCAGGATAGGATTAACGAAAGCAGTAACATGCTACACTACTCTAATGCAAGCAGTATAGAGAAGAATAGGCGATATCTGGTGATCAAGGGGGGGGGGCTTGCCTGGTTGCTCAGACAAGAAGGAGGGGTCGTCGGTGACGTAGTCGACCACAGGGGCATCACCATCGTCACGTGGTCTACCGAAGAGAAGAGGAGGGAGAAATAGTAAATACATAGCAAGCAAGTGCATAACAGGACAACAGGCAAAGCTAGACGTGTTCTAACGCGGTATGAGGTGATACCGGTGAAGGGGGGAAACATCCGGGAAAGTATCCCCGGTGTTTCACGTTTTCGGACAGATGAACCGGAGGTGAAATGTTGCAGGTTCACTATGCTAGGGACGCGTGGCGGACGAACGGACTGCGTATTCGGATTCGTCTCGTCGTTCTAAGCAACTTTCATGTAGAAAGTATTTTCATCCGAGTTACGGATTATTTTATATGATTTTCTAAAGATTTAAACATTTTCTGGAATTTATTTAAATTAATAGAAAAGGTAAATATGACATCAGCATGATGCAATGCTGACGTCAGCAGGTCAACAGGTCGGCTGACCAGTCAACCAAACAGGTGGCGCCCACATGTCAGCCACTGCTAATTAACAGAGTTTAAATTAAACTAATCTGAGGTTAAATAGTTACTGGGCCCCACATGTCAGTCTCTGATTAGTAACTAATTAGGTTTTAATTATTAAAACATTTTAATTAATTAATATAGGCGGCGGGGCCCATGTGTCAGTGGCACTGGGCTGCCTGGTCAGCAGTTGACTGGGTCAACCCAGTCAACTGGGACCCACGGGGCCCACTGGCAGTGGCTCTGGGGTGGCCCCAGGCCAGCCACGTCGGCGGCCGGCGCCGGAGTGGCTCCGGCGACCAAATCAACGGCGGAGGCGCTCGGGACCTCGCCGGAATCGTGCTAGGGGCGGCCGTTTCGCGTGCGGTTGGCACCGTTCGAACACGCGCATGGCGCCGTGTCGGATGGTGGTGGTGGCTCGCCCGGGGACGACAGGAATACCCATCGGCGGCGAGCATGGGCGGCGACGGCGTTCGGGGCCACGTCGGGAATGGGCTAGGGGCACAAGAGGGCGAGAGGAAGGGCTCGCCGGGCTCCTGGGAACACCAGGAGCACGGCGGAGGGCTCGGACGGGGGCCATGGCAGCGGTGGCCACGGCGATGACGCAGCAGGGCGGCGGGAGGGTGAGCGTGACGGGGGAGCGAGCTACGGGATGCGGTGAGCTAGGAGGGGAGGAGGAGGAGGTGGAGCTCACTGTGAGAGCGTAGGGTCTCGGCAGCGGGCGCGGGGAGAACCGGTGGAGCAGGTCGACGGCGAGGTCGCGCGGTGGCCGTAGATGAGGAAGAGGAAAAATGCGACGGCGGTGGCGCTCCCGGTCCCGATCCAGTGTCGAGGAAGAAGAGGCGGACCACGAAGGAACTCCCGGACTTGTCGGAGTGGCGAACGATGGTCGGTGGCTGCAGGAACGACGGCGGCACGTCGGCGATGGCGCTCGGGTGAGGCGGGTGAGCGAGACAGAGAGGGGGGGGAGCGTGTGGATCTGGGAGGCGCAGAGGCGGGCGAGAGGGGGGCAAGTGGGAGAGATGGGTGGAGGCCGAGGCGTCGGGGCGGCCTTATCCCCTCCCGGCGTCGGCGCCGGCGAGGTGGTCGGGCGGGGACGTGCCCCTGTTGCGACCCCGGTCGGGGGAACAGGGGGAGGCGACCCGGGGAGAGGCTGTGGGCTGGTAGTTGGCCAGTTGGGCCAGGTGGGCCTGTGAGCTGGGCCGCCTGGTCCAGTGAGGGGGGGGGGGATTCCTTTTCTTTTCTTTTCTTTATTTTTCTTCTTCTTTTTATTTGTAGTTTCTTTTATTTTTTTGTTTTACAAAAATTACCACTAGTGCCTAAATTTGTATTTATCAACAAACTACTGTGAGATTAATCCTTAACCCATAATAAAATAGTTTTAGCATTTTATAAATTCAATAGGCATTTGTTTAATTGTTTTCACTATTGTTTTAATTGTTTTAGAGCCTTTAAACATTTTGTCAAAGCTTGGTTTCTCCACCATAATTACTTACGATTTATTTGACACAACCCGAACATTTTAGTTTTAATATTCGAAAATATTTTATTGTTTGCTTGATTTTGAATTTTAATTTGAATCATTTTTGAACTAACTCGAGTTTATCAACAGTAACCGAGGTGACGTGGCACCATTAGCAGATGTTTACTGTAGCTTGATTATCCGGGCGTCACAATTCTCCTCCACTACAAGAAATCTCGTCCCGAGATTTAAGAGGGAAGTAAAGGGGGAAGGTTCGGGTTACGAAATTCTAGGGAGTGTTCTTGGTCTTGGTTGTTCTTCTCGAAGAGGTTGATCCATTACATTGATGTCTTCATTCTGCTGTTTCAGGTCATCATGATGAAGTTGTCGTCCTTTCTTCGGGAACTCCATCGTACTTACGAAAGAATAAGGGGGTATTCTGGAAGAATGGGACCTCTGCAAGGTTGACTATCTGGTAGCTAACATCGGGGAAGGTGGCGGAAAGTAACTCTCGAACTGGAACTTTAAGAAAATGTCGAGAGCAAAGTAAGAAGGTACCATGAGAAGTTTCAAGCGGGTAGGCAATCGTTCGATGCCTGAAACAAAGTGTAAAAGGGGTCCAGATCAATGGGAGTAAGTTTTGGTCTGATACCAGAACTGATGATCTCTCGGGAGGTGACTCGTGAATTATATACGAGGCCACGCGCGAGGAACAACCTTGGGAACAGGGGGTGTACAGGAGAGTCAGGTTTCGATCCTGTGGAACTGTGGGTTATGGGCCCACCATGTGGATTAAAAGTAGAAAGGTCGTTGGCATCTTACACGGTCATGATAGCAAGACATGTCAGAGGGTAGCCTGTCGATTATGTCGGCAACAACGTCG
The DNA here is from genome assembly GCF_018294505.1 of Triticum aestivum. Taxonomy (NCBI): domain Eukaryota; kingdom Viridiplantae; phylum Streptophyta; class Magnoliopsida; order Poales; family Poaceae; genus Triticum; species Triticum aestivum. The sequence continues at coordinate 166,152,067 of NC_057814.1, read as the reverse complement.
ATACCAAGGGCGAGGGACGAAGAGAACCATTTTTCCTGCTCGTTGAACGAGGCGGACCAATAGGCAAAGTTCTCGTCCATCGGTGGTTACCGGAATGTCATCGACAATAGTAACAGGGTCTTACTGACAGAACTGTACACCGAGGTGTTTACATAAGCAGGAGAATACTACTGCTTAGATCATATAGATCACCAGAAAGGTTAAACCAAACAATGGAAAGGAAAATATGATTATCAGATTAAACAGAACAATGGAAAGGAAAATGTGTTTAAACACATATTTCAAGGGTATATCCTCCCCAAGGACGAGCATGATATCCAGGACAGGATATAATGTAGAAACTCTTTAGGTAAGGTGAGAGAAATTTCATGTCATTACCCATACAACGGTGTTTGGATAATTGAGCAAGAAACATTTAGCATCGGGCTTCAAATGTTCCTGTTGAAAATTAGAGTACCATAGACATGCTTCGAGATAGCATTGACATGGTCAATAGGTAAGATCAGGCCATGGATACACAAAGGATCCATCAGGAACAACTTATAAAGTAAGTCTTACAATTTCCTCCTGGAAGAATAGTTAACCTTGCTAAAAAGGAAATTATAAGAAAAGGTCCCCTGGCTAGGGGTGCTAAGCAAAGACACCACCTTACCGGGTTATGTAGAGACCAATGTTATAACTCTTGGAAATATGTTCCAACCATCATATCTGACCGAGATTCAGATCTGATTGGTGTCACGATACCTCAGACTTAGGATGCCTGAGAAGAAAAAGGTGTGACACAAATTGACGATAAGACATCGTAAGATTTCTCGGGAAATGAACCATGGAAGCTAGTTCTGAAACAAAAGTTCATCATTAATTCAAGGGGAGGGTTAGGAGGTGGCTGATGGTCTCAGCGACAATTCATCGAGATTTCCAGAAGATGGATTTCCACAATTATGTGAACAAGGAGATAGCTTTTGTCAGTTCAAATGATATAATGAGGTATGCTCGAGGAAACATACACGATTAAACATTGGTTGACGGTGCACCCGAAATACGGACTTAGGTAGCACAAACAATGTTAGAATGGCGATTCGATAACCAATGGTCTAAGATTGAAATGTTGACCATTAACTTCAAAGCAATAAGGTTGCTAGCAGTTTTAAAATTACTAGTCCATCTGTCGGTATTCCTGTTAGGAACAACACGGGGACCAAGAAAGAATGGTGATGGTGAAGTATCACTTATATCGAGAATTCTCAAGAGGTGGGGCAATCCTCACAACATCCTTGACAAAACGGCAGTAATACTACAAGGTAGATCGTAATACAAGCTGGATAGCAAGTTGCATCCATAACATGAACAAGTTTGTGATGAAAGGAAGGTAAGGATGATGTTGATGGTAACCCAAATTACCAAGGAACGAGGATGGCACTTATCATCTAGAATTCCATTGAAATCCTGGAAGGAGTCAAAATTTTGATGATGATCACAAAAATTTGTTGTCGAGAGGATCCACGAAGAAGCAATTGAACAACGATTGCATCACGCAGAAGGACTGATGCAACAAAAGATTATTGGAGCCACAGGTACGACACAAACTCAAAATCAAGCTTGCTGTTTTTAAGGCGAAAGGATATGATGAGGAATATCGATGTAAGCTTAGCTCATCGTCAAAAATTGTGCTTCGGGAAGAAGGACCATGTAGCACAGTTAAAATTTAGCACGATAATGATATAGCCAAACAGGCTAGGAATGACGTGATCGGGTACAAACTCGTATGTAAAGAAGATTACTAAGAGTTGTTGAACCGTAGTGCGGACTCGGTTCAGTTATCGGTGTCTTTGAGTGTTTAATAACTCAGAGCCCATGAAAAATTGGAATCAGTGAGAAATAATAGCTGATGAAGACTCATAAGATGCAACACAGTTCTTAGATATTCTCGAGATACCAGAGGGAAATACTCGACGGTAGATCAAGGTAGAGGCTGGACTGGTGTATTGACTTGCAAAAGACAAGTGCTTTAACTTGTCCGAGAAATGGTATTTAAAGGAGAACATGGTCGGAACCACGATTGCAAAGGATCAATTCATAGATACGAGATGATATTATATCAACGAATCAGTTAATATTACAAGAAGCTTCTACGGTAGGATCTACATCGTGTCCATGGGCATGAACACAAAGTTCAAGGTCGACTCCCACTTCTTCAATGTATAACCTTCCATTCACTTCTCATTTTCGAAGAAGTTGTAGTGTTGAAATTTTATCTGGCAAAATAGCAGAAGAGTATGACTCGTGCAAACTTTTAAGTTCACACATATCAAGGAAGGCATAGGTTCAACCCATCAGGGTATTGTAGGGACATATAACACAACCTTCAGGAGTAATAAACACAGGCTCGAAAGTAGAGCATGGTTGAAAAAGCAGAGGATACAATTTACCAAAGGCATTATATATCCGTGGAAAGGCTCACAAGGATATTGAGTATGAAGGACATTGTCGGATAAAATCCAACAAAGGATCTGGTAGTCCATAAAGGATCTGATGTGAGTATCGGCACAAAACCAGAGCAAGAAACAATGCAAAGACATTGAATTATAGAAACAATTGACTAACTCAGAGCTCAATTGCAAAGGAATTATGATTTCCAAACCAAGGGATCACAAGCAAACACTCTGATTAAGGATGGATAAGTTGAATAGCCTTAGGGGTACAATCGACGGCAATTTGATTGGTCGAGCACCAACTCATGTTTAATATGACATCTGAGCCGGAAGGATGAATTCTAGGCTCTGATTGAGGATTGCGAGCATTCGCAACAAACTGAATCAACGGACTCAAAAATGATAATGACAAGAGATGCCAATAAGATTACGAGACTTAAGATTAATCATAATGCAAGTAAGCAAGAATTTCAAGAGCAAAAAGGCTCCTGAGGATTTTCGGAAGATCGAATGGTATTTTGAAGACTATTGTGAAATACCTGAATCAACTGGGATGAGCAAATATCCGGTGAGTGCTAGAAATTATCCATAGTGGTATTCATGTGGCAAAGAACAGCAAGGTAGTAAGCCCAAAGGATTCTCGGAGCAGCAAGGAGAATTTCGGGGTATCTTGTAATAACAAGATCAACTGGGAAACATTGTATGAATGGCGAGTATACGTGGTTATCCATAGGAGTTTATCGATGAAAGGGAATTGCAAAAGCGATGAACACAAGTTCTCGGGTTATCAGCGGAGAGTATCTTCAGGGTCTTCACGTACAGCAGACGATCATCAGTAATAAGGGGCTCCCCGGGTGAAAGTGATAACGAGATCCTAATGTTAGATTTAGCAAAATTCACTTAACCCGAATAGAAGAGAGATCAGAGTCCCAGAGTATAGGCAAGGAGTAAAAGATCCTAATACCACCCAATAATGACGTGGGCCCGTAAGACACACAGCCATGTTAGTAAAAGTTTTGCAATGTCTAGACTCGACTTCGGCCAAGGAGTGTGGAAAGGGGGATTCCTACAGGCAGTCGGCTCTGATACCAACTTGTGACGCCCCCGATTTGACCGTACACTAATCATGCACGCAAATGTGTACGATCAAGATCAGGGACTCACGGGAAGATATCACAACACAACTCTAAACATAAATAAGTCATACAAGCATCATAATACAAGCCAGGGGCCTCGAGGGCTCGAATACAAGTGCTCGATCATAGACGAGTCAGCGGAAGCAACAATATCTGAGTACAGACATAAGTTAAACAAGTTTGCCTTAAGAAGGCTAGCACAAAAGTAGCAACGATCGAAAAGGCAAGGCCTCCTGCCTGGGACCTCCTAACTACTCCTCGAAGCCAAACTCCACGTAGAATCATCCTCGGGATCTCTAGCTCCTGGACTCCAGCATCTGGTTGCGACAATCCGGTATAGAAAGGGGAAAAGAAGGAGAAAAGCAACCGTGAGTACTCATCCAAAGTACTCGCAAGCAAGGAGCTACACTACATATGCATGGGTATATGTGTAAAGGGCCATCTCAGTGGACTGAACTGCAGAATGCCAGAATAAGAGGGGGATAGCTAATCCTATCGAAGACTACGCTTCTGGCCATCTCCATCTTGCAGCAAGTAGAAGAGAGTAGATTGAAGTCCTCCAAGTAGCATCGCATAGCATAATCCTACCCGGCGATCCCCTCCTCGTCACCCTGTTAGAGAGCGATCACCGGGTTATATCTGGCACTTGGAAGGGTGTGTTTTATTAAGTATCCAGTTCTAGTTGTCATAAGGCCAAGGTACAACTCCGGGTCGTCCTTTTACCGAGGGACACGGCTATTCGAATAGATAAACTTCCCTGCAGGGGTGCACCACATAACCCAACACGCTCGATCCCATTTGGCCGGACACACTTTTCTGGGTCATGCCCGGCCTCGGAAGATCAACACGTCGCAGCCCCACCTAGGCTCAACAGAGAGGTCAACACGCCGGTCTAAATCCTATGCGCGCAGGGGTCTGGGCCCATCGCCCATTGCACACCTGCACGTTGCGAGGGCGGCCGGAAGCAGACCTAGCCTAGCAGGCGTTCCAGTCCAATCCGGCGCGCGCCGCTCCGTCGCTGACGTCAAGAAGAGCTTCGGCTGATACCACGACGTCGGGATACCCATAACTACTCCCGCGTAGATCGTTAGTGCGTATAGACCAAATGGCCAGACTCAGATCAAATACCCAGAACTCGTTAAGCGTGTTATTTATCCGCGAACGCCGACCAGGGCCAGGCCCACCTCTCTCCTAGGTGGTCTCAACCTGCCCTGTCGCTCCGCCACAAAGTAACAGTTGGGGGCCGTCAGGAACCCAGGCCCACCTCTACCGGGATGGAGCCACCTGTCCTTTCAGCCCCCTCATCAGAATCACTTGCGGGTACTCCTCGAGCCGACCCGACTTTAGTCACCACATGTGTCATGTATATAATGTATATAGTATATACCCGTGATCACCTCCCAAGTGATCACGGCCCAGTAGTATAGCATGGCAGACGGACAAGAGTGTAGGGCCACTGATGGAACACTAGCATCCTATACTAAGCAGTAGGATAGCAGGTAAGGGTAACAACTGTAGCAACAATGACAGGCTATGCATCAGGATAGGATATCGGAAAGCAGTAACATGCTACACTACTCTAATGCAAGCAGTATAGAGAAGAATAGGCGATATCTGGTGATCAAGGGGGGGGCTTGCCTGGTTGCTCAGACAAGAAGGAGGGGTCGTCGGTGACGTAGTCGACCACAGGGGCATCAGCATCGTCACGGGGTCTACCGAAGAGAAGAGGGGGGAGAAACAGTAAATACATAGCAAGCAAGTGCATAACAGGACAACAGGCAGAGCTAGACGTGTTCTAACGCGGTATGAGGTGATACCGGTGAAGGGGGGAAACATCCGGGAAAGTATCCCCGGTGTTTCACGTTTTCGGACAGATGAACCGGAGGTGAAATGTTGCAGGTTCACTATGCTAGGGACGCGTGGCGGACGAACGGACTGCGTATTCGGATTCGTCTCGTCGTTCTGAGCAACTTTCATGTAGAAAGTATTTTCATCCGAGTTACGGATTATTTTATATGATTTTCTAAAGATTTAAACATTTTCTGGAATTTATTTAAATTAACAGAAAAGGGAAATATGACATCAGCATGATGCAATGCTGACATCAGCAGGTCAACAGGTCGGCTGACCAGTCAACCAGACAGGTGGCGCCCACATGTCAGCCACTGCTAATTAACAGAGTTTAAATTAAACTAATCTGAGGTTAAATAGTTAATGGGCCCCACATGTCAGTCTCTGATTAGTAACTAATTAGGTTTTAATTATTAAAACATTTTAATTAATTAATATAGGCGGCGGGGCCCACGTGTCAGTGGCACTGGGCTGCCTGGTCAGCAGTTGACTGGGTCAACCCAGTCAACTGGGACCCACGGGGCCCACTGGCAGTGGCTCTGGGGTGGCCCCAGGCCAGCCACGTCGGCGGCCGGCGCCAGAGTGGCTCCGTCGACCAAATCAACGGCGGAGGCGCTCGGGACCTCGCCGGAATCGTGCTAGGGGCGGCCGTTTCGCGTGCGGTTGGCACCGTTCGAACACGCGCACGGCGCCGTGTCGGGTGGTGGTGGTGGCTCGCCCGGGGACGGCCGGAATACCCATCGGCGGCGAGCATGGGCGGCGACGGCGTTCGGGGCCACGTCGGGAATGGGCTAGGGGTCACAAGAGGGCGAGAGGAAGGGCTCGCCGGGCTCCTGGGAACACCAGGAGCACGGCGGAGGGCTCGGACGGGGGCCATGGCAGCGGTGGCCACGGCGGTGACGCAGCAGGGCGGCGGGAGGGTGAGCGTGACGGGGGAGCGAGCTACGGGATGCGGTGAGCTAGGAGGGGAGGAGGAGGAGGTGGAGCTCACTGTGAGAGCGTAGGGTCTCGGCAGCGGGTGCGGGGAGAACCGGTGGAGCAGGTCGACGGCGAGGTCGCGCGGTGGCCGTAGATGAGGAAGAGGAAAAATGCGAGGGCGGTGGCGCTCCCGGTCCCGATCCAGTGTCGAGGAAGAAGAGGCGGACCACGACGGAGCTCCCGGACTTGTCGGAGTGGCGAACGATGGTCGGTGGCTGCGGGAACGACGGCGGCACGTCGGCGATGGCGCTCGGGTGAGGCGGGTGAGCGAGACAGAGAGGGGGGAGCGTGTGGATCTGGGAGGCGCAGAGGCGGGCGAGAGGGGGGCAAGTGGGAGAGATGGGTGGAGGCCAAGGCATCGGGGCGGCCTTATCCCCTCCCGGCGTCGGCGCCGGCGAGGTGGTCGGGCGGGGACGTGCCCCTGTTGCGACCCCGGTCGGGGGAACAGGGGGGAGGCGACCCGGGGAGGGGCTGTGGGCTGGTAGTTGGCCAGCTGGGCCAGGTGGGCCTGTGAGCTGGGCCGCCTTGTCCAGTGAGGGGGGGGGGTTCCTTTTCTTTTCTTTTCTTCTTTTTTTATTTGTAGTTTCTTTTATTTTTTTGTTTTACAAAAATTACCACTAGTGCCTAAATTTGTATTTATCAACAAACTACTGTGAGATTAATCTTTAACCCATAATAAAATAGTTTTAGCATTTTATAAATTCAACAGGCATTTGTTTAATTGTTTTCACTATTGTTTTAATTGTTTTAGAGCCTTTAAACATTTTGTCAAAGCTTGGTTTCTCCACCATAATTACTTACGATTTATTTGACACAACCCGAACATTTTAGTTTTAATATTCGAAAATATTTTATTGTTTGCTTGATTTTGAATTTTAATTTGAATCGTTTTTGAACTAACTCGAGTTTATCAACAGTAACCAAGGTGACGTGGCACCATTAGCAGATGTTTACTGTAGCTTGATTATCCGGGCGTCACATCATCCTATCTTTCTTAACCTTGGATATGCAAAAATATTGCTAAGTCCAATGCAATATTTTTGAATTATGATTTATTCCTTTTCTTGCCTTTCTGAGGAATAAAATCCAAAGGCATATCTAGCCATCTCCTAAATTCATGAGAATTGGTGGAGTTGATGCTTATGCCTAATCCAAGCTCTGGCAAGTATATTGGCCATAATTAAATAAGGAAAATTGCCTTTTCCTATTTAATGCCAATATTGCATTTCTGCCAATTTCCAAAGGAACTACTATTTTTATAGCAGAGAAAATTCCCACATAAATTGTGGAGCTTGTCCTTGCTATATAATCACTAGTTCCATCCTAATATCATGATTCCACAGTTCAAAATTTGGCACATGATCCTATGCAAGTTTCTGCCTTCTCTGAAATTTTGCAAAGGAAGTGCTTTATTGCTAAGTCCAATTGAGCTGAAATTTGGCAGGGTGTTTAACATTGTTAAATAACCCATGGATACCAAAGATGAGCTCAATCCATTCACCCTAGCTCCCTGTGCAATTTTTCAAAGTTTCTGACCAGAACACAAGTTTGTGAAGGAAGTACCTTCATAGTGTTTCCAAATGGGATGAAACTTTTCCATCCTCTCAAGTATTTCAAACCATTATCCTCCACCCAAATTCAGTTCATTTAATTGAACTATGTGAGCACAGGAGCAATTCTTGTTTTCTGTCCAAATTTTTAGTTTGTGAAGCAAGTGTATTTTATCTTGCTCCATTATGGCTGATAATATTTCCAGGCCTTCTCCTACTCATATAACCTATCTCCGCAAGATTGTGGCTCATTTCACTTGACCAATTGCCCTGAGGATTTTTCTGAAGTTTTTGGACAGAAATGATAGCTGTGAAGGAAGTACCATTTTGGTGAGTGCATTTGGTATGAACTTTTTACAGAATCATGGTATGTTCAAATCATCATGCTTTGCCAATTTATAGCCCAATCCATCACTCCTAGTGAGTGTTTCATCATGATTAAGTTTCTGGGTCAGTTTTGGTGGTTGTACATCAACTATGGTAAATAGTTGTCCATTTTACCTCAAAACTCCCAGGACCGTAGTCCTTTCTACCCCAAGCCTCCCGGACATCAAGTTTACCATTTACCCTCTCTAGTTTAATCTCTAGGATGTTGCCAAGTTTGCAACAGCAAACTTGTGGAGCTTGTTTCACTCATCTCCATTTGTCTCTGCCCGATCTTTCACCATGGTAACACTCCACGCTGGAAGGACTACGCGGTAGACATGAATTTACATCATTTAAAACCCCAGAGTGTGCCATGCCAGTGGTGACCACGCGTGTAACCAGCCAAAACAGTGGTCTAGCCACTGTGGTCGTTGGCATCGCTGCCCCGACCGCCTCTGGCCTCGCCATTAATGTCCTACAGCTCCCCCTCGATGTCGTCTTCCCTCTGGACCTCTGGCCCCCTCCGTTCTCTTCTCCAGCGAGCCGTGCCAAGGACCAAACAGTGAGCTACTGTAGCCATCGTCGCCTTCCTCGCTCATGTCCTCTTCTCCGTTCGTCCGCGAGCTTTGCTCGATTCCGTGAGCCTCTAGCGCTCGTCCTCACCCTCCTCGTCGCCTTCCCGCCGCTTCCCATGAGCTTTGGCCGTGTCTGCCGACACTGCACCCCTCGCCGGCACACGGACACGTTGCCCGCCGCGTGCCACCTCCTTCCCTCTTTGCCCCGGCTATAAATAGCCCGCCCTCGAGCCTGTGGAGATCATCAACAACCCTCCCCAACCACTCACAGCTCTCCCCCTCGCCTTGGAGCTCCCCATTCGCTGCCTCGGGCTCTACTCGATTCCGGTGATACCACGCTTCTCTCGCCATTCCACCTCCTCCAATACGCTCCCCAGTGCCCTGTGGGCCTCCCCGTTGCCTCGCCCGACCGTGTCCCCCACCGGAGCCTCTAGTTCGCCGGAGGCCGAAGCCCCTCTCCGCCGCAGGCCAGGTGGCTCCCTCTCTAGTGCTCGTCGCCGGCAATGGAGACTACCTCGGGGTGCGCCTCCCTCCCTGGTCATCTGGGTAGGTCGCACGACCCTCGCCGTGGCCGGAATCGCCGGCAGTCGCCATCGGGGTGTCCTCCTCCCTCGACCAGGCGCGTGCCCGAGCGTGAGGAGGAAGAAGCCAGGCCAGGCGGGCCCCTCCTCGCGCGGCCCCACCTATCGGCGACCGAAGGGCCTGGCCCAGTGCCAGCGTGGATAAGTGGCGGCGCCCCCGCCAAAAAGCCGTTTCCCCCACACGAAAGCGTATTGCTGGATAGTACGCTTTCAATCACCGAAAGCACATTCTTCCCCTTCTTCGGGCCGGAATGCGTTTTCCTTTCTGGAAAGCGTATTTCTGAGAAAGATGCGATCTGTTTTTCTGCCAGGGCCCAGCTTGTAATGATTTTCTTTACAGATAGGCCCCTAGTAGTTTAACAGTCATATCTTTTTACCCGTAGCTCCGAATCAGGTGATTCCAAAGCCCACGTCTTCGTTTCGTCGAGCCCGTTCCGTTGATATCATTTTAATAATATTTTCACCAGTGAAAATGACCATTTTGCCCTTGCCCGTAAACAGCCCCCTCCGAGAGAGAACTGTTTCCGGCAAATCTTTTTGCGATCGTTTCACACTTCTTCCCGGAGTATTTGTCGACCCCCAGGCAAGCCAACCTCTTATCATGAGCTCCGAACTTGCATGTTGACTTTGCTTGCACCTTGTGTGTGTGTGTGTAGTTGCAGTTGTTTTATATCGTTTTCATCGGCAGTTATTTCTTTATGCCTATCTTGCATGCTTGTGTTTCATGGTACCTTCGTCATGTTAATTAGAATGTTATTATTAATAATGCCATGCCACTACTCTAATTTATTTGCATGTCATCGATATGAACTGTTATGAGGATTGTAATGCACCGTTGATATACTATTGTCGTGTCCTTTATGTTATAGTTGTGCACTTGAGGAGTTCAATATTTTGTTCGTGCATTTGTATGCGGCATGTTGCACTCATGTTAAATATGTTCATGATGATGGAGAAGGAAATAAAATGACTTAATAATAACAAACCTCCTCCGTCATCGATGGGATCGAGTCATAGTGCCGCCAAACCGAACTTTTTCAGTGCAGCCACATTTGCCTTACGGGAGGCCTTAATGCGAGCTATTGTCGTGACCTCTCGCCGGTGCCTCCCACTAGGGAAGGTTATGGGCGTGCTTACCCTGACCAGGTAAGCGGACATAACCTTGTGTGCTCGTTTTTTAGATTTGTGGTACCAGTCCCCGAGTGGGAGTTGACCACGACGGTGGTCGGGGTGTCTTTGGTAGACACGGGGCCACCCAGGACCAGCCCGTTGGGGATTGGGTCGGAGTGGCCGGGAGAGCGTCATGGCAGTAGGTTGGTTTCGTCGGAATGCCGTTGGTCCACCCGAATGGGATGACGAGGCCATGGGTTCCGTGGTGTGGGTACAGTGTGCTACCTCTGCAGAGTGTATAAAGTCTATCGATAGCAACACAGTTCGTAGTAGGTCCCACTATCAGGTCTTGGTCGAAATGGAGGACAAATCGAAATAATTAAGTTGGTAAATAAATATGTGATAACAAGAATATGGTAACTTGAACTATGAGATAGTCGTGAGGAGTCACGACGATATTTTGATGATGAGATAAGTGGTTGTGATCGCCGTAAGGATCACGGTTGGAGACCAAGTGTTGGTCGTGGTTGTGATCGCCGTAAGGATCACGAGTTGTTCTTGAGAAAGACCACTTTGGTGGTGTGTTTGTGATCCAGAGATGATCACAGTTGATAAGAGATTCCGAGGGACTCGGTGCACAAGTTTGGTTGCATTGCATGAGTAATATGTTTGCATTTAAAGAACCACGGCAGAACAAGATGGTTGCATAAAGTTAACATATTATGTCTGCATTGGATATGATCGGTAATTTATTTTCAGCATAGTTTCATGATGTCATGCCATGCTTTGATTTACATGTTAAGTTATGCCATGATTGAGATAAAATTCTATGTTTTTCTATTACAATGTTATAATCATGTTCTGATATGCCATGTCATTGCCATGTTAGTAGATGTTATGATTTTGTTCATGCTTAGTTGATTTTTATCATGCCATGTTTAGTAATTGATATGAGATAGGTTGTTGCATACGCTTGGTTCTTGCTTTGTCTGCAGCTTGTTTGGATGCTATGTATTTGGTTGTCTTGCAAGTACATTCAATGTACTGACCTGGCGTGTCATGCCAGTTTTGTAGGTCGTACCAGAATTGTTCGCTTGATCCGTCGTGCTAGGCCGTAACCTTGCCAGTCCTGTGAGTTGTGGAGCCCAGCCAGAGTTGTTATGCTGCCAAACCAAGACTTCCGCCGCCATTTTTATCAGACTTCCGCTGTCATTTAATAGCCTTAGGGCTATGCCAGATAATTGTATTCATCAATGATGTAATCTCATATACATGTATTTGATGAGTATTTTTGTACCTGGAATGCTGTATTATGGACCTATCGTGCGTCAGGTGTTATCCTGGGCTGACGTGCGAAGGCCCCCTGCTCCATGCGGATCGGGGTGCCACACAATCTCCACCGCGTTAAGAATTCCTTGATTCCGATCCGATATGACACAAATTTCCCTTTGAGCGGGTAACACCTTCGTCCTCAAAAGATGCAGAAACCACTCCCAGTTGTCATTGTTTTCCACCTCAACCAAAGCAAATGCCAATGGCAACACCCGGTTATTGGCATCACTTGCTATCGCAACCAACAAGGTGCCCTTGTATTGTCCGGTCAAGAACGTGCCATCAATTGCTATGACCGGCCTACAATGTTCGAAAGCCCTCACACATTGCTCGAACGGCAAAAAAGCACGGCCAAATACTCTGACTTCTGTTCCTTCATGAACCGTTGTTTGGTGCCCATGAGGCTCAACCACATGAACCATGCCCGGGTTTGTCGCGGCCATGGCTAACAACAACCTAGGGATTCGGTTGTATGCTTCCTCCCGTGTACCATACAACATCTTAAATGCGGCTTGCTTCGCCTTCCATGCCTTGCCGTGTTTCACCTTGTAATGAAAGATGGCTTTCACAAGGTCAATGGCATGTTGGACGCTCATTGTTGGAAGTGTGGATATTGAGTTGGAGAGCCTGTAATCGATGAACTCGGACGTGAGTTGTTTGTGGTCTTGGGACACAATCTTGCCATCCACCCTTTTGCCTTGGCACATGTGAGTTGGCACACAACTCACTACATGCCAAGTTGGACCTCCTTTCCATGGTCTTGGATGCACAATCCACGGACATATTTCATCTTCACATGCACATGCAACCGTGTAGCGCACATTGACATCCGAGTTCACCACCTTGTGTGGACGATAATGCGTAACCGAGTAGTTGTCGAGCCACATCTTCAATTCCAACAAGGTGTCGAACTTAGAACCTTTAGCAATCCGGTTCTTGTCGTCTCCCAAATCACGGTGAGAGCTTGGCCTAACCCCAAGAGGTACACATTGGCCACCATCTACCACGGCTTCATCCGCGAGACTAACATCCTTGAACAATGTAGTCTGATGATCCCGACCAAATACCTTCTCGAAAGCTTCGGCCTCCTTCACCGTGAACCCCTCCGCATCAACTTGTTCATCGGGACCATCGTCATCCGAGTCCGATGCATATGCACGGGAAAAAGGGATGGAATGGTCCATTGTCTCTTGCAAATGATATTTGTCGAGATCACCCACAGTGTTGTCATGGAGATCAACTTCATTGTCATCGTCCGCATACTCATCATTGTCCTCTTGCAAAGCTTCATCTTGGTTGTTTGTAAACGGGCTCAATGTTGGCCTCACTTCTTGGGTCAAAAGAGGTTCAACAATTTCATCTCGCTTCAAGGGTGGGGGGCTACTAGCAACCAAAGGGGAGGGGTTCCGGTTCAAGTCCAAATGCAAACTTGAATCAACCTTCTTCGTTGCAAATAACTCAAGAGCCTTGTCTAGTGATTCGGCCACCGTCTCCTTGTATGCAACCCAACGTTGCTCTGAGTTGACACGCATTGTCTTCCAACGGATGTGCATTCCAAAACCAACATTATGCCTTCCCTCCAACTCAATGATATCACTAGGGTCCATCCAATTCAAATCTTTCCTAACTTGTTGCAAGAGCTCCGCATAGCTAGGACTACTATCAAACACCATGTCAAGCTCATCCGGGTCCGGTTCTATATTGCCTTCCAAAAGGGCGTCTTTGTCCCCATGATGAACAAACACACATGTTCTTCCCATCCCTATAAGCATTCAAAGAACACAAGGTAACATTGCTTCCATGAGTACTAATCCAAGGATTAACACGGAATACAAACCCTAATATATATATCAAACAACAACCCTAACCCTAACCATAACCATAACCATAACCCTAGCCCTAAACCTAACCCTAGCACCAACATAAGAACACCCATAAGAAGAACCCTAGCATACTAACAAAGCCTAATAATAGAAATTGCCAAACAAACATCTCACATCTCCATGCAAATCTCTAGAGCCAAACAAAACTAGGGTTTCCCCAAACTAGCAGCAAATGGGCAATGGGAGAACTTTACTTGGATCAAAACAAGGGGATAGAAGAATATTACCTTGAGGGAGGGTTTGACTTCGAAATCCACGGACAAATTCTTCAAATTTGCAAGATTTGGGAGAGGATTTGAGAGGGGGAGAGAGTGGGAGAGGGGGCAAAGCTCGGGGAGAGAGTGGGAGAGTGTGTGGTGTGGGGGGGGTGGGGGAGGGGGGCCAGCCAAGTGGCTGGATAAGTCACAGTGCAGCGCCTAGCCGCTAGGCGCTGCACATTACATGTGTGGCGCCTAGCGGCTAGGCGCTGCACTTTACATGTGTGGCGCCTAGCTCGGAGGCGCTGCACTGCTGGGTGCGGGCCCAAGGGCTGCCACGGTGGACAGGAGTGCAACGCCGCCGCGCTAGGCGCTGCACAGTAGGGTGTGGCGCCGGCGTGGCGGGCGCTACACAAAAGGGTCAGGGGAGTGAAATAGTTTCGCACCCAGTTCATTCTGTGAAATGATTTCGTCCCGAGGTCAAAATTGTCAAATTTGCCCTCCTGGGGCCAACCGGCGTTATTTTCGCCATGAGGGCAGTTGGGTTCCCACTCGCTGCCTCAAGTTGGCCCATAGACGCCCTTTTCGAAGAAAAAAATCGGCTAACATTTAAAGAATTTAGACCAAATTCATTCATGTTTGTACATAATTCAAAAGACATAACTTTAAAACCTAAAATTGCGCCGCCGCCGCCGTCTCGAGCCTTCTACATGCCGAGGAGCTTGTAGAAGGTTGTGTTGTCGCCGCCGTCATCGTCGTCGTCACCCTGCACGCCGCCGTCCTTGCTGCAGCCCTGCCCTGGGTCGCCTTGGTGGACGGGGTTGGTGGGCGGGGGTGTCTCGTCGTTGTTGTCCTCGAGGACTATGACGCTAGCCTCGTCGCGGTCGCGGCGCCGAGCGGCAAGCGGCGATCTCCTTGAGGGCGCGGCGCTGGCGCTCCAGCTTGACATAGTCGTCCCGCACCCATTTGAGGGCGGCCTCGTCGTCGGCGGCCATGTCGTCGTGTTCCTTCTTGACGGTGACGAGCCATGGCTCGGCCTTCACAGCGATGAGCCCCGGTTCGGGCTTCGTCTTGACGAGGTGGGAGGAGGGGGGAGAGGGGCCACCGTGGGTGCGCCGCCCGAGCGGCGTCTCCACAGGCTCGGCCTTGACCGGGGCGAGCAAGGTGAGCGCCAGCGAACCGGAGGAGGAGCCCGCCATGCGCCTCGGCAGCCAAGAAGAGTTGCCGCTCCGATGGGGGGCCAGGGCCGGGGCCGTGGGGTACTCGAGCGGCGGCTCATTGCAACGGCGACGTGGAGCATGCGCCTGGGGACGCACCACCATAGGCGGCGCCCGTCGGTGTTGTAACGGCCCCTCACTGGCGCATTGTTGGTGGAGGCGAGCTGCTCCTCGTGGCGGTGCCGGAAGTACGCTGACCACCAAGCGTGGTTGTCGGCGGTGTACTCCGGTAGGCCCCGCACCTCCTCCGGTAGGGACACCCGAACACGCGCGATCTCGGCGTCGCGGCGGTCGGCGTCGGCCGGTGGCGGGGGGACGCCTCCGGCGCTGAGCCTCCACGAACCCGGCACGCGCATGTCAGGCGGTGCTAGTAGTTCGCCTCATGGAGGAGGTATGCCTCCCACTTGTGAAGGTGGCGGCGGCCGAAGCCGTTGGCCGCCGCTCCGTCGCCCGGGATTCGGTGTGCCATCGGCGGTGGCTGCAGACAGGGGGAGGTAGACGGGGAGAGAGACGGGTCGTCGTTGATACGTCTCCAATGTATCTATAAATTTTTTATTGTTCCATGCTATTATATTATCTGTTTGTATGTTTTATATGCATTAATATGCTATTCTATAATATTTTTGGGACTAACTTATTAACCCAGAGCCCAGTGCTAGTTTCTGTTTTTTTCCTTGTTTTTGAGTTTTACAGAAAAGGAATATCAAACGGAGTCCAAGTGAGCTGAAACTTTACGATGAATTTTCATGGACCAAAAGAGAACCCCGGAGCATCGGAGCCAGGCCAGGAGGTGGACTAGGAGTCCACAAGCCTAGGGCCCCCCAGGGCGCGCCCCCTGGCTTGTGGGCCCCTCGAGCATCCCCCTGACGTGAGACTGACGCCAAAATTCCTATAAATCCCGGAACCCCCAGAAATAAACCTAGATCGGAAGTTCCGCCGCCGCAAGCCTCTATAGCCACGAAAAACCAATCGGGAGCCCGTTCCGGCACCCTGCCGGAGGGGGAAACCATCACCGGAGGCTATCTTCATCATCCCGGCGGTCTCCATGACAAGGAGGGAGTAGTTCACCCTCGGGGCTGAGGGTATGTACTAGTAGCTATGTGTTTGATCTCTCTCCCTCTCCCTCTCTTGTGTTCTTGATATGGCACAATCTCGATGTACCGCGAGCTTTGTTATTGTAGTTGAATCATATGGTGTTTCTCCCTCTCTACCTTCTTGTGATGAATTGAGTTTTACCTTTGAGGTTTCACTATTATCGGATTGAATACTAATATGAATTTGAGAACACTTGATGTATGTCTTGCGTGGGATACCCGTGGTGACAATGGGGTGTTCAATTGATTCACTTGATGTATGTTTTGGCACTCAACTCGCGGATTCCCGAGGTGAAATTGGGGTAATCTATGCATAGGGGTTGATGCACGTTTTCGTCCTTGTTTCTCTGGTAGGAAACTTGGGGCACTATTTGAGGTTCTTTATGTTGGATTGAATATTATGAATCTGAAGTTGTTTGGTGCATATCGTATAATTGACCCACGGATACTTGTGGTGACATTGGAGTATCTAGGTGACATTAGGGTTGATTGATGTGTGTCATATGGTGTTATTTACTACGAACTCTAGGGCTGTTTGTGACACTTATAGGAATATCTCAATGGATTGATCTAAAAGAATAACTTTGAGGTGGTTTCGTACCCTACAAGCAATTTCATCTTATATTCTCCGCGATAGGAACTTTGGAGTGACTCTTTGTCGCACGTTGAGGGATTGCCATATGATTTAATTATGTTATCATTGTTGAGAGAACTTGCACTAGTGAAAGTATGAACCCTAGGCCTTGTTTCCAAGCATTGCAATACCGTTTTTTCTCACTGTTGTTACTAGTTACCTTGTTGTTTTTATATTTTCATATTACAAAAACCTATATCTACCATCCACATTACACTTGTATCACCATCTCTTTGTCGAACTAGTGCACCTATACAATTTACCATTGTATTGGGTGTGTTGGGGACACAAGAGACTCTTTGTTATTTGGTTGCAGGGTTGTTTGAGAGAGACCATCTTCATCCTACGCCTCCCACAGATTGATAAACCTTAGGTCATCCACTTGAGGGAAATTTGCTACTGTCCTACAAAACTCTGCGCTTGGAGGCCCAACACGAGTATACAAGAAGAAGGTTGCGTAGTAGACATCAAGCTCTTTTCTGGCGCCGTTGCCAGGGAGGTGAGTGCTTGAAGGTATATATTTGATCTTGCAATTGAATTTTTTAGTTTCTTGTTTTATCACTAGTTTAGTCTATAAAATAAAACTACAAAAAAGGAATTGAGGTTGCCTCATATAATTCATCTTTATAATGTCTTTCTTGAAAATGATGGATCGGAAAATTATGCCAAAGTATTAGAAGAAGAAGTCAATAAAATGTTTGGAACTAAATATTTGAATGATGAGCATGATTGCAATCTTGTTAGTATGAATTGTTTGAATATCCATGATGTTAATGATATGCAAAGGCATAAGCTTGGGGATGTTATGTTTGATGAAGATGATATTTTTGGTCCCCCAAGTTTTGATGAGCAAATTTATTATGATGAAAGCATGCCTTCTATTTATGATGATTATTGTGATGACATGTATGCTATAAAGAGTAATGATAACCATGAAACTTGTCATCATGATTTTAATCAAGTATCTCATGATAGCTATTTTGTTTAATTTGCTCCTCCCACTACTATGAATGAGAAGAATTTTGCTTATGTGGAGGGTAATAAATTTTCTATGCTTGTGGATCATGAAAGGAATGCTTTATGTGATGGTTATATTGTTGAATTCATTCATGATGATACTGAAAATTATTATGAGAGAGGAACTTATGCTTCTACATATTGCAATAATATCAAGTTTCCTCTCTACGTGTTGAAAATCTTGAAGTTTTGCTTGCTTTGCCTTTCTATGCTAGTTGATTCTTCTTCCTATAAATTGTTTTCTCACAAAATCCCTATGCATAGGAAGTGATTTAGACTTAAATGTGCTAGTCATATGCTTCATGATGCTCCCGTTATATTTAAATTCTTATCTTTTATGTGAGCATCATTAAAATCATCATGCCTAGCTAAAAAGGCATTAAAGAAAAGCGCTTGCTAGGAGAGAACCCAATGTTTACCCCTACTATTTTTATGTGTTCACATGATTATGCTAATGTAGTAATCATGTTTTATAGCTTTTGTTTCAATAAAGTGTCAAGTAAAGCCCTTGGGATAGTGCGGATGATAGTTGACTTGATTCTGTGCAAAAACATAAACTTTTGCTCTCAGTCGAGGAATTTTGTAAATTCACTGGAACGTGCTTTTGATCTGAATTTTTAACACATGATTGATATATGAATTTTCTATGTTGTCCTAATTTTTCAGAAATTTTGGAGTTACATAAGTATACAAAGATTCCAGTTTACTACATACTGTTCTGTTTTTGACAGATTTTGTTTTAATTGTGTTATTTGCTTATTTTGATGAATCTATGAGTAGTATCGGAGGGTATGAACCATGGAGAAGTTGGAATACAGTATATATATAACATCAATATAAATTTATAATAAGTTCACAATAGTATCTAAGTGGCGATTTGCTTTATTATACTAACGGAGATTACGAGTTTTCTGTTGAGTTTTGTGTTGTGAAGTTTTCATGTTTTGGGTAAAGTTTTGATGGACTACGGAATAAGGAGTGGCAAGAGCCTAAGCTTGGGGATGCCCAAGGCACCCCAAGGTAATATTCAAGGACAACCAAGCATCTAAGCTTGGGGATGCCCCGGATGGCATCTCCTCTTTTGTCTTCAATCCATCGGTAAATTTACTTGAGGCTATATTTTTATTCACCACATGATATGTGTTTTGCTTGGAGCGTCTTGTATGATATGAGTCTTTACTTTTTAGTTTGCCACATTCATCCTTACTGAACACACCTTTTGAGAGGGACACACATGAACCATGAATTTATTAGAATGCTCTAGTGCTTAACTTATATCTTTTTAGAGCACGACGGTGGTTTTATTTTGAAGAAATTGATGAACTCTCATGCTTCACTTATATTATTTTGAGAGTCTTAAACAACATGGTAATTTTCTTAGGCTATGAATTTATTCCTAATATGATGGGCATCCAAGAGGGATATAATAAAAACTTCCATATAAGAGCATTGAATATATGAGAAGTTTGATTCCTTGCAATTTGTTTTGAGATATAAAGATGGTGATATTAGAGTCATGCTAGTGAGTAATTGTGTGGATTGGTAGAAATACTTGTGTTAAAGTTTGTGATTCCCAAGCATGCATGTATGGTGAACCGTTATGTGATGAAGTCGGAGCATGATTTATTATTTGATTGTCTTCCTTATGGGTGGCGGTCGGGGACGAGCGATGGTTTTTTCCTACCAATCTACCCCCTAGGAGCATGCGTGTAGTACTTTGCTTTGATAGCTAATAAATTTTTGCAATAAGTATGTGAGTTCTTTATGACTAATGTTGAGTCCATGGATTATACGCACTCTCACCCTTCCACCATTGCTAGTCTCTCTAGTACCGCGCAATTCTCGCCGGTGCATTAAACCCACCATTTACCTTCCTCAAAATAGCCACCATACCTACCTATTATGGCATTTTCATAGCCATTCTGAGATATATTGTCATGCAACTTCCACCATTCCGTTTATTATGACACATACCATCATTGTCATATTGCTTTGCATGGTCATGTAGTTGGCATAGTATTTGTGGCCTTGCCACTGTTCATATTTTTTATACATGTCACTCTTGATCATTGCACATCCCGGTACATCGCTGTAGGCATTCATATAGAGTCATATCTTTGTTCTAGTATCATGTTGTAATTCTTGAGTTATAAGTAAATAAAAGTGTGATGATCATTATTATTAGAGCATTGTCCCATGTGAGGAAAGGATGATGGAAGCTATGATCCCCTCACAAGTTGGGATGAGTCTCCGGACTTTACAAAAAATAAAAGAGGCCAAAGAAGCCCAAAAAAGAGAAAACAAAAAAATGAGAGAAAAAGAGAGAAGGGACAATGTTACTATCCTTTTACCACACTTGTGCTTCAAAGTAGCACCATGATCTTCATGATAGAGAGTCTCCTATGTTGTCACTTTCATATACTATTGGGAATTTTTCGTTATAGAACTTGGCTTGTATATTCCAATGATGGGCTTTCTCGAATTGCCCTAGGTCTTCGTGAGCAAGCGAGTTGGATGCACACCCACTTAGTTTCTTTTTGAGCTTTCATACACTTATAGCTCTAGTGCATCAGTTGCATGGCAATCCCTACTCACTCACATTGATATCTATTGATGGGCATCTCCATATTCTGTTAATACGCCTAGTTGATGTGAGACTATCTCCTTTTTGTCTTCTCCACAACCACCATATTCTATTCCACCTATAGTGCTATATCCATGGCTCACGCTCATGTATTCACTGGTACGTGTCAGTCCTAAACAAACGGTTTTTAACCCCTTTCCGTGACGGCATTTGGAACCATCGCCAAGTGAGTGTGGGCGATAGGGGAGTCCTTCCCACACGACCCAGAAACCGTCAGGGATATGCCCTCCTGGCACACACGCTCGGCAAAATGAGGTCGTGTGCGACCGGCGAGCGCTCAAATACGGAAATACGTACAGTAGAGCTAAAAAGTACAATTATACGGCGAAATTGTTTCCGGTCGCAAGTACATACCACATAGTCAGTCCCCGCTAAACGTTTCCGTTTGTATGTACATCCCACACAGTCGCTCCAAGTAAACGTTTTCGTTCACAGGTACATCACACACAATTTTTCTCATTAAATCGTTTGTGATAGCGTTGCCATTGCACACGATATTAATATTTTTATCATTTGCGTTATTGAATTCATCACACACGGTGCGTAGAAGAAACTGTGTGACAAAGATTGTCCATCACACACACTTTTTATGTGGTAAACATTTGCGCAAGGTGGCCTAACGCAAACAGTTTTTAAGAGAAAGTTGTGTGTGCAGTGGAGATTGATCGCACACGTAGTGGATCCTAGAAACGTTTCTGATCTCCACGTATATCACAGACGTTTCGCTTTCGCAAACCGTGTGCAGTGTAATCAGTAATTAACCCCTAATTTAAAAATCACATGTTTTGAATTTGAAAGTAGGCAATCACTTATTTCTTATCCAACCATGTTTATTACAAATATAGGTTCAACCACGAATCCATAATTCGATGCACAGGTACACATACTGAAGAACTACAGAAGCACCAAGTAAAGAATGATGAACCACAGTTATACTAAAGACTGTAAAGAGAGAGGCGAAAGACATTCTGGTTGCTGGAGAAGGTGAAGCGGAATGCCCATATTGTGCCCTCCTCCATGCGTAATGTGCGCACGACTCTAGGCCAACCCCTTGTGATGGCTGCCCGTCCATCCTTCGCTGTCTTCATGAGGACTTCTCGATGCTCATTGTAGTTTGGATGAAACACTTTAACCTTCATTGCGTGTTCACGAATCATGTACTTTGCGAGGTAATCTTGAGTGAACTGCTTCGGGAACCACTGGGAATGAAAAAGATTCAGACATTGTTGTCTAACAACTCATTATGGGCAGTAAAAAGAGAAGGCTGCAGAGTTTGTAGTTACCATCCTACAGCTCACTCTTGTGTTGGATAGAGTATAAACAAATAATTTGCTTGCCACCATTCGTATCTTTTTGCTAATAATCCTTATCAGTTTCCTCACTTGATGCTTGTTCATCAATATCTCATTGCCCCATACGCAAAAAGGGTCGATGCGGGGATCCTTGCCAAGGGCATATGTACCTACAAGCAACAAGTCAATATTAGAAGCTAACTAGTGTCCAGGTCTGGATCTATATGCACTACATTATGGAACGACGGGGGAAGTACAAGCCGAGGGATGAAGCTAACCTCGGCGAAAAATGGTGGCCACTCCCGTTGTTGTCCTACATAACTAGTGGAAAGGCATGATAAGTACAACAATCTTAACATCAAACAAATATAGAAAAGGTAAACAACATCATCTCCAAATGATAGCTTGAATGTGTTGGTTTCAGCATGCTGTTAAAGCAGATATAAAATGGAAGGCAATGTTACCGACAGCAGGCTTAAGAGCCATCAAATATTGCAATTCAAACTAGTATTGTTGAAAATGAATAGAACGTAGGTAATGCTTAAACATCACACTGGATAAATGTGTAAAACTGAAATAAAGGGCATGTGTTAACTACACCAGGAATAACTGGAACCAAATATAGCTGTTCAAACTGGTATTGATTTAGTCGAGCGGCATAGTTCCGACTTGCACATAATGAACAACACATTGTGAATGACTGAAATAAACAAGGCATAAATGACCAGTATAACAACCAAATATAGCCATTGAAAACTGGACAGAGTCTCACTGCAACCAACCTAACAAGCAAATACAGATAAACATGGCATATGCTTGAAAACTGGACCGCTCACTGCAACCAACCTAACAAGCAGATAAAGATAAACAAGGCATCTGCTTGATAACTGGACAAATGCTAAAAAAAGCAACCTAACAACCAAATACAGATAAACAAGGCATCTGCTTGATAACTGGACAAATGCTAAAAAAAGCAACCTAACAAGCAAATACAGATAAACAAGGCATCTGCTTGATAACTGGACAAATACTCACTACAACCAAACTAAGAACCAAATACAGATAAACAAGACATCTGCTCGATAACTGAAAAAATACTCACTCCAACCAACCTAACAACCAAATACAGATAAACAAGGCATCTACTCACTATAAACAACCAAATATAGCCATTTGTGAAAATAAAGTGGACAATTCATATTTAAACATCACATAAACCTATTGAACAATACATTTTTGCATAACTGAAATAATTAAACACGGCACTGTTAACATGCAACGCACGACAAATGCTACAACAACAAAGGGTATGGGTTTGGCAAGCTAGAAAAGGTAAGGTTTGCTGATAGAATGCTGCCTCACATTTCATGGACGGGATCCTTCCAGTTGGAAGAGCACAGACCCATGGTGCGGTCTCTGATGTCACAGATGGGCTATTTCACCTTGGAAGAACCTTCGTGGGTGCCCTCCTCGTGGTCGTGGTCATGGTCGATGAGATCTGACTTGGCAATTGAGGATCCCAAGCCGCCGCCGTAGAACGTGTCCTTCAGAAGTGACAAAATGGGCTCGATGGCGTATAAAGCTTGCAAATCCTTGACCGCTTGGCGGAGGAGATCAGCGGCAGGGCCGTCGAAGAGATCGACGGCGGTTGAACCAGAGGGGTTGGGGATGGACCACTTAACCTGTGACATGGCCCGCGTGAAGCCGTCGGTGTGGACGAGCTTGATGTCGTAGCCAGCTTTCCCGAGATACAGTAATACGCTAGCCCGCTGACAGGAAGCCTTCGGCATGGCAACATAGTCAATGTCTTCGTCGGCTTCCGCGGCGACGTGTTGCTCCGGGGTCGACAGGTCGGGGCGAACGGCGGCCACCTCGCCAACGTTCGCCGGAGAGGCCATGATAAACCTCTTCTTGGCCGAACACACGTCGGGCTCCCTGGGATACGTGGTCGAGCTTAGGCTGCGACATTCTGGAGCAGGGGATGTGGATCTGGCGGGGAGGGACACCGCAGGCCTCATCTAAAAACTCAGGGGAGTGGGGCGACGGTACGGGAATCGCTGGGTAACATGAACTTTATTATCTAAGCTAGGAGGAACGGGCAGACCGGCAGGGTTGGCGGCGGTGCCGGCGGCGGCCGCGAGCTAGGGTTCGAGGGGGGAGGGGGCGGGTGGGGGACTGTGGAGGGGGTGGTGGTGTTTGAGGATACGCCGCGGCTACTGAAAGTTTTAGTAATGGTGGGTGGAGATGGTGGTGGGCGAGGGAGGGTGACGTTTCAAATGCCTCGGCTACTGCAATTTTACTATAAGGTCGGTGCTGGAGGAGTGTGGGCGACGGTTGAAGTACGGCATCTACTAAAATTTGGGTAAAGGAATTGATGCGGGGCGGGAGTGCCCAAGATCGCACACGGTCCAATAACAATATGCGTGTATGATAATAAGGAAAAGTGGCGCGGATCCGCCGATTTTTGCAACGCTCAAGGCGGGTAGTTTGTTTTTTATATTTCTAGCTAGCTGGTCCATCGCACGGTTCGTCCTAATTTCCAAATAAACTTACCCGCCTTTAGCTTGCACAGGTGGTGGTTTTACAGCGCACTTGCATCGCACATGGTTAAGCCAGTACCTCCACCCTTTGCTCGCGCTTGCGCGGTCGTGGTGATTTCAGCGCACTTGCATCGCACACGGTTGAGCCAATACCTTCACCCTAATTTTCTCGCGCTTGCGCAGTTGTGGTGATTTCAGCACACTTGCATCGCACACGGTTGAGCCAGTACCTCCACCCTTTGCTCGCGCTTGCGCGGTCATAGTGATTTCAGCGCACTTGCATCACACACGGTGGAGCCAGTACCTCCACTTTAATTTGCTCACGCTTGCGCGGTCGTGGTGATTCACATCGCACTTGTATCGCACACGGTTAAGATATTATACCCCGTGTCCGTTGAGGGTCATCAGAGTCTTTGCAGCAAAAAATAACGTTAGAGAGGGTCAAAAGACAGCCAGACCAGCATGTGGCCCAAATATATATGAGTGAAAAGGGTGGTCTGTGATGTTCAAAATTCCAATGCACAACTTTGACCCCGCCGGCCCACGGTTGGGCACGTCGTTGAAGATCGATGAGAGGGGCCAGAAGTCAAGAACCACCTGGAAGTGGCCAAATATATGTGATGTTTAAAATTTTAAATACACAATGCATAACTTTGGTGGCACCTGCCTCGCAAACCCGAAAGCACCCTAACAACCACCTAGCTAGGATATATATAATGACATAATGTTGTACCTAGCTAGGATGCTTGGCCCACCACCTCCCACTTTGTGTCAGCGGGGCGGATGCACGTAATGATCGATACTTTGGTCATGCATGCATGTCGCCATGACCTACCATAAGACGGACCAATGAATCTTTCGTTTGGTCAAATGATAGTTGTTGTTGCCGATAAACCTCTTGGGCCAATAGACTGAACCATCATAAAAATCGCACGAGAGGGACCACAAAACCAGCACCTCTTGCATGCGGCCCAAAATGATGTACGTTGGGAAGGGGTGATGTGTGTTTTCAATATACAATAATGTAGAATTTAGATGTGGTGCCTACCTCTCGATACAGACAACTGTTGGGGAACATAGTAATTTCAAAAAAAAATCCTACGCACACGCAAGATCTTGGTGATGCATAGCAACGAGAGGGGAGAGTGTCGTCCATGTACCCTCGTAGACCGTAAGCGGAAGCGTTATGACAACGCGGTTGATGTAGTCGTACGTCTTCACGATCGACCAATCCTAGTACCAAACGTACGGCACCTCCGCGATCTGCACACGTTCAGCTCGGTGACGTCCCACGAACTCACGATCCAGTAGAGCTTCGAGGAGAGTTCCGCGAGCACGACGGCGTGATGACGGTGATGATGAAGCTACCGACGCAGGGCTTCGCCTAAGCACCGCTACGATATGACTGCGGTGGATTATGGTGGAGGGGGGCACCGCACACGGCTAAGAGATCAATGATCAACTTGTGTGTCTACGGGGTGCCCCCTCCCCCGTATATAAAGAAGTGGAGGAGGGGGAGGGACGACCCTCTATGGCGCACCCTGGAGGAGTCCTACTCCCACCGGGAGTAGGATCCCCCCTTCCCTAGTTGGACTAGGAGAGAAGGAAGGGGAGAGAGGGAGGAATGAAAGGGGGGCGCCGCCCCCCTCCTAGTCCAATTCGGATCAGAGGGAGAGGGGGCGCGCGGCCTGCCCTGGTCTCCTCTCTCTCTCCACTATGGCCCAATAAGGCCCATACACTTACCAGGGGGTTCCGGTAACCTCCCGGTACTCCGGTAAAATCCTGATTTCACCCGGAACTATTCCGATGTCCAAATATAGGCTTCCAATATATCGGTCTTTATGTCTCGACCATTTCAAGACTCCTCGTCATTTCTATGATCATATCCGGGACTCCGAACTACCTTCGGTACATCAAAACACATAAACTCATAATACCGATCGTCATCGAACTTTAAGCGTGCGGACCCTACGGGTTCGAGAACTATGTAGACATGACCGAGACTCATCTCTGGTCAATACCAAATAGCAGAACCTGGATGCTCATATTGGTTCGTACATATTCTACGAAGATCTTTATCGGTCAAACCGCATAACAACATACGTTGTTCCCTCTGTCATCGGTATGTTACTTGCCCGAGATTCGATCGTCGGTATCTCAATACCTAGTTCAATCTCGTTACCGGCAAGTCTCTTTACTCGTTCCATAATACATCATCCCGCAACTAACTCATTAGTTGCATTGCTTGCAAGGCTTATAGTGATGTGTATTACCGAGAGGGCCCAGAGATACCTCTCCGACAATCGGAGTGACAAATCCTAATCTCGATCTATGCCAACTCAACAAGTACCATCGGAGACACCTGTAGAGCACCTTTATGATCACCCAATTACGTTGTGACGTCTGGTAGCACACAAAGTGTTCCTCCGGTATTCGGGAGTTGCATAATCTCATAGTCATAGGAACATGTATAAGTCATGAAGAAAGCAATAGCAATATACTAAATGATCAAATGCTAAGCTAACGGAATGGGTCAAGTCAATCACATCATTCTCTAATGATGTGATCCCGTTAATCAAATGACAACTCATGTCTATGGCTAGGAAACTTAACCATCTTTAATTCAACGAGCTAGTCAAGTAGAGGCATACTAGTGACACTTTGTTTGTCTATGTATTCACACATGTACTAAGTTTCCGGTTAATACAATTCTAGCATGAATAATAAACATTTATCATGATATAAGTAAATATAAATAACAACTTTATTATTGCCTCTAGGGCATATTTCCTTCAGTCTCCCACTTGCACTAGAGTCAATAATCTAGATTACACAGTAATGATTCTAACACCCATGGAGTCTTGGTGCTGATCATGTTTTGCTCGTGAGAGTGGCTTAGTCAACGGGTCTGCAACATTCAGATCCGTATGTATCTTGCAAATCTCTATGTCTCCCTCCTTGACTTGGTCGCGGATGGAATTGAAGCGTCTCTTGATGTGCTTGGTTCTCTTGTGAAATCTGGATTCCTTTGCCAAGGCAATTGCACCAGTATTGTCACAAAAGATTTTCATTGGACCCGATGCACTAGGTATGACACCTAGATCGGATATGAACTCCTTCATCCAGACTCCTTCATTTGCTGCTTCCGAAGCAGCTATGTACCCTGCTTCACACGTAGATCCCACCACGACGCTTTGCTTAGAACTGCACCAATTGACAGCTCCACCGTTCAATATCAATACGTATCCGGTTTGTGACTTAGAGTCATCCGGATCAGTGTCAAAGCTTGCATCGACGTAACCATTTACGACGAGCTCTTTGCCACCTCCATAAATGAGAAACATATCCTTAGTCCTTTTCAGGTATTTCATGATGTTCTTGACCGTTGTCCAGTGATCCACTCCTGGATTACTTTGGTACCTCCCTGCTAAGCTAATAGCAAGGCACACATCAGGTCTGGTACACAGCATTGCATACATGATAGAGCCTATGGCTGAAGCATAGGGAACATCTTTCATTTTCTCTCTATCTTCTGCAGTGGTCGGGCATTGAGTCTGACTCAACTTCACACCTTGTAACACAGACAAGAACCCTTTCTTTGCTTGATCCATTTTGAACTTCTTCAAAACTTTATCAAGGTATGTGCTTTGTGAAAGTCCAATTAAGCGTCTTGATCTATCTCTATAGATCTTGATGCCCAATATATAAGCAGCTTCACCGAGGTCCTTCATTGAAAAACTCTTATTCAAGTATCCTTTTATGCTATCCAGAAATTCTATATCATTTCCAATCAACAATATGTCATCCACATATAATATTAGAAATGCTACAGAGCTCCCACTCACTTTCTTGTAAATACAGGCTTCTCCAAAAGTCTGTATAAAACCATATGCTTTGATCACACTATCAAAACGTTTATTCCAACTCTGAGATGCTTGCACCAGTTCATAGATGGATCGCTGGAGCTTACACACTTTGTTAGCACCCTTTGGATCAATAAAACCTTCAGGCTGCATCATATACAACTCTTCTTCCAGAAATCCATTCAGGAATGCAGTCTTTACATCCATTTGCCAAATTTCATAATCATAAAATGCGGCAATTGCTAACATGATTCGGACGGACTTAAGCATCGCTACGGGTGAGAAAGTCTCATCGTAGTCAACTCCTTGAACTTGTCAAAAACCTTTCGCAACAAGTCGAGCTTTGTAGACAGTAACATTACCATCAGCGTCAGTCTTTTTCTTGAAGATCCATTTATTCTCGATGGCTTGCCGATCATCGGGCAAGTCAACCAAAGTCCACACTTTGTTCTCATACATGGATCCCATCTCAGATTTCATGGCCTCAAGCCATTTCGCGGAATCTGGGCTCATCATCGCTTCCTCATAGTTCGTAGGTTCGTCATGGTCAAGTAACATGACCTCCAGAACAGGATTACCGTACCACTCTGGTGCGGATCTTACTCTGGTTGACCTACGAGGTTCGGTAGTAACTTGATCTGAAGTTACATGATCATCATCATTAGCTTCCTCACTAATTGGTGTAGGAGTCACAGGAACAGATTTCTGTGATGAACTACTTTCCAATAAGGGAGCAGGTACAGTTACCTCATCAAGTTCTACTTTCCTCCCACTCACTTCTTTCGAGAGAAACTCCTTCTCTAGAAAGGATCCATTCTTAGCAACGAATGTCTTGCCTTCGGATCTGTGATAGAAGGTGTACCCAACAGTCTCCTTTGGGTATCCTATGAAGACACATTTCTCCGATTTGGGTTCGAGCTTATCAGGTTGAAGCTTTTTCACATAAGCATCGCAGCCCCAAACTTTAAGAAACGACAACTTTGGTTTCTTGCCAAACCACAGTTCATAAGGCGTCGTCTCAACGGATTTAGATGGTGCCCTATTTAACGTGAATGCAGCCGTCTCTAAAGCATAACCCCAAAACGATAGCGGTAAATCAGTAAGAGACATCATAGATCGCACCATATCTAGTAAAGTACGATTACGACGTTCGGACACACCATTACGCTGTGGTGTTCCGGGTGGCGTGAGTTGCGAAACTATTCCGCATTGTTTCAAATGAAGACCAAACTCGTAACTCAAATATTCTCCTCCACGATCAGATCGTAGAAACTTTATTTTCTTGTTACGATGATTTTCCACTTCACTCTGAAATTCTTTGAACTTTTCAAATGTTTCAGACTTATGTTTCATCAAGTAGATATACCCATATCTGCTCAAATCATCTGTGAAGGTGAGAAAATAACGATACCCGCCGCGAGCCTCAACATTCATTGGACCACATACATCAGTATGTATGATTTCCAACAAATCTGTTGCTCGCTCCATTGTTCCGGAGAACGGCGTTTTAGTCATCTTGCCCATGAGGCATGGTTCGCAAGTACCAAGTGATTCATAATCAAGTGATTCCAAAAGTCCATCAGAATGGAGTTTCTTCATGCGCTTTACACCAATATGACCTAAACGGCAGTGCCACAAATAAGTTGCACTATCATTATCAACTCTGCATCTTTTGGCTTCAATATTATGAATATGTGTATCACTACTATCAAGATTCAATAAAAATAGACCACTCTTCCAGGGTGCATGACCATAAAAGATATTACTCATATAAATAGAACAACCATTATTCTCAGATTTAAATGAATAACCGTCTCGCGTCAAACAAGATCCAGATATAATGTTCATGCTCAACGCTGGCACCAAATAACAATTATTCAGGTCTAAAACTAATCACGAAGGTAGATGTAGAGGTAGCGTGCCGACCGCGATCACATCGACTTTGGAACCATTTCCCACGCGCATCGTCACCTCGTCCTTAGCCAATCTTTGCTTAATCCGTAGTCCCTGTTTCAAGTTGCAAATATTAGCAACAGAACCAGTATCAAATACCCAGGTGCTACTGCGAGCATTAGTAAGGTACACATCAATAACATGTATATGACATATACCTTTGTTCACCTTGCCATCCTTCTTATCCGCCAAATACTTGGGGCAGTTCCGCTTCTAGTGACCAGTCCCTTTGCAGTAGAAGCACTCAGTCTTAGGCTTAGGTCCAGACTTGGGCTTCTTCACTTGAGCAACAACTTGCTTGCCGTTCTTCTTGAAGTTCCCCTTCTTCCCTTTACCCTTTTTCTTGAAACTAGTGGTCTTGTTGACCATCAACACTTGATGCTCCTTCTTGATTTCTACCTCCATAACCTTTAGCATCGCGAAGAGCTCGGGAATTGTCTTATCCATCCCTTGCATGTTATAGTTCATCACGAAGCTCTTGTAGCTTGGTGGCAGTGATTGAAGAATTCTGTCAATGACACTATCATCCAGAAGATTAACTCCCATTTGAATCAAGTGATTGTTATACCCAGACATTTTGAGTATATGTTCACTGACAGAACTATTGCCCTCCATCTTGCAGCTATAGAACTTATTGGAGACTTCATATCTCTCAATCCGGGCATTTGCTTGAAATATTAACTTCAACTCCTGGAACATCTCATATGCACCATGACGTTCAAAACGTCGTTGAAGTCCCGGTTCTAAGCCGTAAAGCATGGCACACTGAACTATCGAGTAGTCACCATCTTTGCTTTGCCAGACGTTCGTAACATCTAGCATTGCTCCTGCAGCGGGTTTGGCACCTAGCGGTGCTTCCAGGACGTAATTCTTTTGTGCATCAATGAGGATAATCCTCAAGTTACGGACCCAGTTCATGTAATTGCTACCATCATCTTTCAACTTTGCTTTCTCAAGGAACACATTAAAATTCAACGGAACAACAGCATGGGCCATCTATCTACAACAACATAGACATGCAAAATACTATTAGGTACTAAGTTCATGATAAATTAAAGTTCAATTAATCAAATTACTTAAGAACTCCCACTTAGATAGACATCCCTCTAATCATCTAAGTGATCACGTGATCCATATCAACTAAACCATGTCCGATCATCACGTGAGATGGAGTAGTTTTCAATGGTGAACATCACTATGTTGATCATATCTACTATATGATTCACGCTCGACCTTTCGGTCTCAGTGTTCCGAGGCCATATCTGCATATGCTAGGCTCGTCAAGTTTAACCCGAGTATTCTGCGTGTGCAAAACTGGCTTGCACCCGTTGTATGTGAACGTAGAGCTTATCACACCCGATCATCACGTGGTGTCTCGGCACGACGAACTTTCGCAACGGTGCATACTCAGGGAGAACACTTGTACCTTGAAATTTAGTGAGAGATCATCTTATAATGCTACCGTTGATCTAAGCAAAATAAGATGCATAAAAGATAAACATCACATGCAATCAATATAAGTGATATGATATGGCCATCATCATCTTGTGCCTTTGATCTCCATCTCCAAAGCACCGTCATGATCACCATCGTCACCGGCGCGACACCTTGATCCCCATCGTAGCATCGTTGTCGTCTCGCCAACTATTGCTTCTACGACTATCGCTACCGCTTAGTGATAAAGTAAAGCAATTACATGGCGATTGCATTTCATACAATAAAGCGACAACCATATGGCTCCTGCCAGTTGCCGATAAATCTGTTACAAAACATGATCATCTCATACAATAAAATTTAGCATCATGTCTTGACCATATCACATCACAACATGCCCTGCAAAAACAAGTTAGACGTCCTCTACTTTGTTGTTGCAAGTTTTACATGGCTGCTACGGGCTGAGCAAGAACCATTCTTACCTACGCATCAAAACCACAACGATATTTCGTCAAGTATGTGCTGTTTTAACCTTCACAAGGACCGGGTGTAGCCACACTTGATTCAACTAAAGTTGGAGAAACTGACACCCGCCAGCCACCTATGTGCGAAGCACGTCGGTAGAACCAGTCTTGCGTAAGCGTACGCGTAATGTCGGTCCGAGCCGCTTCATCCAACAATACCGCCGAATCAAAGTATGACATGCTGGTGATCAGTATGACTTGTATTGCCCACAACTCACTTGTGTTCTATTCGTGCATATAACATCTACGCATAAACCTGGCTCGGATGCCACTGCTGGGGAACGTAGTAATTAAAAAAAATCCTACACACACGCAAGATCATGGTGATGCATAGCAACGAGAGCGGAGAGTGTCGTCCACGTACCCTCGTAGACCGTAAGCGGAAGTGTTATGAGAACGCGGTTGATGTAGTCATACGTCTTCACGATCGACTGATCCTAGTACCGAACGTACGACACCTCCGCGATCTACACACGTTCAGCTCGGTGACGTCCCACGAACTCACGATCCAGTAGAGCTTCGAGGGAGAGTTCCGTCAGCACGACGGCGTGATGACGGTGATGATGAAGCTACCGACGCAGGGCTTCGCCTAAGCACCACTACGATATGACCGAGGTGGATTATGGTGGAGGGGGGCACCGCACACGGCTAAGAGATCAATGATCAACTTGTGTGTCTACGGGGTGCCCCCCTCCCCCGTATATAAAGGAGTGGAGGAGGGGGAGGGCCGGCCCTCTATGGCGCACCCTGGAGGAGTCCTACTCCCATCGGGAGTAGGATTCCCCCCTTCCCTAGTTGGACTAGGAGAGAAGGAAGGGGGAGAGAGGGAGGAATGAAAGGGGGGGCGCCCCCCTCCTAGTCCAATTCAGACCATAGGGAGAGGGGGCACGCAGCCTGCCCTGGTCTCCTCTCTCTCTCCACTATGGCCCAATAAGGCCCATACACTTACCGGGGGGGTTCCGGTAACCTCCCGGTACTCCGGTAAAATCCCGATTTCACCCGGAACTATTCCGATGTCCAAATATAGGCTTCCAATATATCGATCTTGATGTCTCGACCATTTCGAGACTCCTCGTCATTTCTATGATCATATCCGGGACTCCGAACTACCTTCGGTACATCAAAACACATAAACTCATAATACCGATCGTCACCGAACTTTAAGCGTGCGGACCCTACGGGTTCGAGAACTATGTAGACATGACCGAGACTCATCTCTGGTCAATAACCAATAGCGGAACCTGGATGCTCATATTGGTTCCTACATATTCTATGGAGATCTTTATCGGTCAAACCGCATAACAACATACGTTGTTCCCTTTGTCATCGGTATGTTACTTGCCCGAGATTCGATCGTCGGTATCTCAATACCTTGTTCAATCTCGTTACCGCCAAGTCTCTTTACTCGTTCTGTAATACATCATCCCACAACTAACTCATTAGTTGCATTGCTTGCAAGGCTTATAGTGATGTGTATTATCGAGAGGGCCCACAGATACCTCTCCGACAATTGGAGTGACAAATCCTAATCTCGATCTATGCCAACTCAACAAGTACCATCGAAGACACCTGTAGAGCACCTTTATGATCACCCAGTTACGTTGTGACGTTTGGTAGCACACAAAGTGTTCCTCCGGTATTCGGGAGTTGCATAATCTCATAGTCATAGGAACATGTATAAGTCATGAAGAAAGCAATAGCAATATACTAAACGATCAAATGCTAAGCTAACGGAATGGGTCAAGTCAATCACATCATTCTCTAATGATGTGATCCCGTTAATCAAATGACAACTCATGTCTATAGCTAGGAAACTTAACCATCTTTGATTCAACGAGCTAGTCAAGTAGAGGCATACTAGTGACACTTTGTTTGTCTATGTATTCACACATGTACTAAGTTTCCGGTTAATACAATTCTAGCATGAATAATAAACATTTATCATGATATAAGGAAATATAAATAACAAATTTATTACTGCCTCTAGGGCATATTTCCTTCAACAACAACCATGAAGGCAAGGTAGTTAAGGACGAGATACGTATGCAGGGTTTGATGTAGGTC
Source organism: Triticum aestivum (assembly GCF_018294505.1). NCBI lineage: Eukaryota > Viridiplantae > Streptophyta > Magnoliopsida > Poales > Poaceae > Triticum > Triticum aestivum. Next base: position 166,117,800 of record NC_057814.1, on the reverse strand, counting down.
GAACCCAGCAATCCGAGTATCTGGGAGGGAATCCTGACAACGCATGAGCTCGAGCTTTGGTTGACCGGCATTTGACGGTGACCGGCCCTAACACGAACTATGAGGAATCCATTCATGGCCAACACACATACCCCTCATTATCGGTCAAAGGGATGGTATATATACACCCGGGGAGCCCATAGATATCCGTGTCGTCACAAAAAACCGCACAAGGGAGACATGGTCGATCAGAAGACCCCGTATACACTGCATGCGGCCCAAAAATATGTATGGGTACGATGGTGGTATGATGTGTTTAAATCCCAAATGCATAACTTCGATGGGCCACACCAACTACATTACAAACGGAACACCGTACCCGACTGCAAGCCTGGTTCAATACCTATGATATCAGTTTGCCAACTTCGAGGTGGCGGCGGCGGGGGGGGGGGGGGCAGGGGGGTCGTCCCACGCATGTGCTCAAACTTTATTTCTCTAGCATGGGACACATCTATATATATATCTATACATCTATACACCTATATAGTGTGCGAATAACTTTGAAAGTTGCTTGTTGGATGAAGCCAATCCGACGGTACAAAGATGGCAAATCCGAGCACTACTGGCCGTTGGATATCATCTACATTCCACCAGATTCTGCCACATGTACAATCTAGAAGACTCCATGGTTGAACTTAAGCATAATGCACAAACCTCAAAACACAAGCACTTCTCCTTTGTTCTCTAGAATCTTTCATATCTTAATTGCCCAAACCTTTTTTTCTAAATGAATTGTCACTTTTTGTATTTACCTTTACAATGCACAATTCCATGAATCTTAAAATAGTTTTTTATAAAACTAATTGATTTTGGATGAGATGAACTATAAGAATTAAACGAACATCTACATCATGCATATCTGGGAGAAGAGGCGGGAAACCGATGAGAGGAGTGGCGAGAAATGGTAGCCTGTTTTGAATGAAAACCTAGTAGACAAGGAAGCGTGAGCTACGCGACGCATGCGCACAGTGCTTACCCATGTACTGCATGTGATGTCGAAAGGGCTCAGGGTTGCCGTTCGATCTGGGAGCATCCAACGGTGCACACGTACGATCCGTGGGCTTTGGGTTCTGGCCAGTCAGAACGCACGACTCAGATCGCGCGCGCAGTGGGGGGGGAGATATTATACGGAAACCAACATTTGGTGGAAACCGGTGAAAACCACGAGAAAAGATGTTTTGAAGTTAAAAAAAATTCAAAAAAATGCAGGATGTTAAGCGGATGATGTTTTATTGCCACACAAAATTTCAAGTTGAAACACATTACGGGATGTGAGCTATGAAAAAGAAAAAATCAGTCTTGAATAGTGCCGAATAGTAATGTCACTATTTAGGGCGGAATTTGTCTTTTTCATAGCTCACATCTCGTAATGTTTTTCAACTTGAAATTTTGTGTCGCAATAAAACATCACCTTCTTAACATCCCACATTTTTCCAGATTTTTATGGTACTTTAAAATATGGTTTCCACGAAGTTTTCATTGAATATTAGCTTTCGTGAGTGAACCATGTGCTATTTGAAAACATTTCGTGAGAAGAATCTCGGTTTTTAATTCCCCATAAATCCAAAACTAAGCTGAAAATCCTGAAACCTGCCATGGTGTCACGACATTGCACTTATATGTCGAGGAATTTTTTTCGTCCATTGTGGCGCAAGTTTTATTACAAGCCTCTTACAAACCGGAGCTTCTCTCAAAGAAGCCTCGTGGTTCTGATAGGGAAATGCGTCCCCCTTGTGGGTGAAACGTAATCACTGCCTCTTTTCGCCTTGTATTTTCTTCGACGGGCAACATGGAACGACATGATATCCGTGTTGAAATTTAAACTTATTCAGGGTTCGTTTGGCCTTTTTATAGACTAATTGAGTTTCCTAGGCATTTAATGTCCATAATTTAAATATGAACTACAAATACATGCTCCAGTTCACCAAAATGGCTAGAAAAATTATACGTGTGTCCTTGGGTGCATGTTTAGGTCCCATGCCAGGAATGGGAACGAATTACAACCGTACCGGTGTCATGGCTCATCCTCAAACATTTTGAATCTCGGTTTTTAAGTCCCCATAAATCCTAAACTCACCAGAAATTCATCAAAGGTGGCATGGTGTCACGTCATGGCACATATATGTCATGGTAAAAACATTGTCCAATTTGGGCCAAGCTTTATTACAAACCTCTTACAAAAACTGGAGCTTCTCTCAAAGAAGCCTCATGGTTTTGATAGGGAAACGTGTTCCCCTTGTGGGCGAAACGTAATCACTGCCTCTTTTCGCCTTGTATTTTCTTCCGCGGGCAACATGGAACGACAGGATATCCGTGCTGAAATTTAAACTTATTCAGGGTTCGGTTGGCCTTTTTATACACTAATTGAGTTTCCTAGCCATTTAATGTCCATAATTCAAATCCGAACTACAAATACATGCTCCAGTTCACTAAAATGGCTAGAAAAATTATACATGTGTCCTTGGGTGCATGTTTAGGTCTCATGCCAGGAATGAGAACGAACTACAACCGTACCGGTGTCCTGGCTCATCCTCAAACATTTCGAATCTCGGTTTTTAAGTCCCCATAAATCCTAAACTCACCAGAAAGTCATCAAAGATGGCATGGTGTCACGTCATGGCACATATATGTCGTGGTAAAAACATTGCCAATTTGGGCCAAACTTTATTACAAACCTCTTACAAACCGGAGCCTGTTGCAAGAACCCTCGTGGTTTCGATAGGGAAACGTGTCCCCTTGTGGGCCAAACGATAGCCACTCCCTCTTCTAGCCTCGTATTTTCTTCTACACGCGACACAGAACAACTGGAGATTCATGCTGAACTTTGAAATTATTCAGGGTTCGTTTGACCTTTTTTATTCATTAATTGAGTTTTCTAGGCATTTAATGTCCATCATTCAAATCCGAACTACAAATACATGCTCAAGTGCACCAAAATGGCAAGAAAAAATGTACATGTTTCCTTGGGGTGCATGTTTAGGTCCCATGGAATGAATGGGAACGAATTCAATCGCCTCGCCGTCCTGGCTTGGCCACAAACATTGCGAATCTCGGTTTTTAAATTTCTGTAAATCCAAAACTCACTAGAAAATCATGAAACTTGGCATGGTGTCACTACATGCATGGTACATATAATTGTCCAATTTGGGCGAAGCTATATTACAAGCCCTTTACAAACCGGAGTCTGTCGCAACCCTCGTGGTTCCAGTAGGGGAACATGCCCCTCTTGTGGGCGAAACGATAATCGCTGCCTCTTCTCGCCTTGAACTTTGTTTTCTACAGGCAACATAGAATAACAGGAGTGTCGGGCTGAAATTTGAAACTGTTCAGGGTTCGTTTGGCCATTGTATATATATTACTAATTACTAAGTTTTCTATGCATTTAATGTAGTCCATAATTCAAATTTGAACTACAACCACATGCTCCAGTGAAGCAAAATGGGTGGGAAATCGTACATGTGCCATTGGGTGCATGTTTGGGTCTCATTTAAGGAATGAGAATGAATTACAAACTTGTCGTCGTCCTGAAACAATGAGAATCTTGGTTTTTAAATCCCAGTAAATCAAAAAGTCACCCAAAAAACATGAAACTTGGCATGGTTTCATGACATCGCACATATATGTCGTGGTAAAAAAATCGTCCAGTTTGAGAAGAGGCGCACACATTAGTAGCCAACAAAGTCCTTTTTGAAACAAAAATCTGACACGTTAATATCGCAAACGGTTGTATTACATTTACTGTGTAGAAATTTAAACATACTCGGTGGCGTGCATGCAGCTGTTTGATTAGACGGGACGAGCGCGAGAAGTCCGCCGTGCAGGCTCGACGGGACGCGTGCGAGCAGTCCGCAGTGCAGGCTCGACGGGACGCGTGCATCCTGTCCACCTCACAGGCTCGACGGGACACGTGTGAGCAGCAAGGCCGCCCATGCTCACCGGGAAGCGAGCTCTTTGACCTCCATGCACCAGCCACCGCCCGCGTCGCTCACAACTTCTCCATTAATGGGTTAATTAAAGCACCTGGACGGAGGGTGTTGTCTTGTGATCCCATGGCAGCATTTGCTTTGTTCGTGTTTCCAACTCGTCGTCCGCCCTAATTTAAATTGCCACATAGGGCAACGGATAATACGACCACAAATAAAATGGCAACGGATAATACGATGACAAATTTACAATGGAGCGGATAATAATTGTCTTACATATTCCGAATAATTTAAAATGCTACATGTGGCAAAGCCCGGAAGACACGGGGGCAAGAGAAGAAGGAAATTGCAGACAACGATCTGGGTCGCTCTTGTCTATACACGTCGATGGATCGCCGAGCGGCAAAATCCTCCAGCTCCTTCTTCAATTCCTCACGACTTTGCTTGAAAGCAGCCACGGATTCCTCCACCTCCTGCTCGCGCTCGATCCGGAGCTTCCTCAAGCCACCCATCAGTTCCTCGACGACCGCTTTCAGCGTCATCTCCGAGGCACTGCTCTGCTCATGCAACATCTTCCAGCCGGCGGCCTCCTCCTCCTTCTCGGCGACCAACTTGAGGAGCTTCGCATTGTCACCCATGAGTTGCTCGACGAAGCCGGTTGCCTTGTCAACCGAGGCATTGCTGATCTTGAGCAGCTTCATCAAGCCGTCGAGCAGCTCCTACTGCGTAGTGACGCCAGCGAGAATGTCGTCATCGCCGGCGAAGGACTTCAGGAACGCCGGCTCGTCATGATGGCCGACATCACGAATGCGCTTGTGAGAGCCCTCGCGTGCCCGTGAGAGCTCGTTCGAGGGCTCCGTGGCACGCCGGGACATCTCTGCTGCGGCTGCGGCGGGACCTCTCTAGTGCTTCCGCGGCCTTGGTCTTTGCTGCCTGGTTATATGTCCATGCTAAACTCCTCCTACCGGTCATGGCGGAACGACTTGACAGAAAAAACCAGTTTTCTGGGTGACGAGGAGAGGAACTGTGAAGTAATTTTCGAGTGGGTGGTTTTTATAGCCCGGTGCTAAGTGTGAACACATAATAGTTTGATAGTTGTGAATAGATTTGCAATTACTTATTGCGTTGTAATCAGCAATGTGACGAGAAACAATGTCAAAATTTGTTGATGGCAGAAGGTTGACCACGTGGTGGCTCGCCGTTGAGGCGGCCGTAGCGCGCTCCGCTCTGGCGTCCCTACGCGCGCTCTGCTCGCCGTTGAGGCAAAGTTACAATGACAACTGTTAATAATTCTTAATAATTGTCTTACATATTCAGGATAATTTAAAATGCCAAATGTGGCAAGGCCCAGAACACTCACGACCTACATATGCATACAATTATAATAAAATATAAGCTAAAAGGCTGAGCTGGCGGCCTTCCGACGATGGTCTTCTCGGACTCCATGATCAGCATAGCACCCTTGCGGCCGTTCACTCCAAGTGTCCCGGCCCACCTCCGCCTACAGAGCTGCTGGCGCTGGGAGGCTCTTGGGGCTGCTGGGCCTCTTCCAGAAGAGCTTGACAGCATGCAATCGCACGCATGACAACTCCGCGGAACCGCTCCATTTCCATGTCTCTGCCCTGGTAGCAAATTCCGTCGATCACCTGCATCCTCAATATCACGTTGGTGATGTTCTACTTCGTCGGGGACGTCAACTCCGCCAAGGATGCGCTCGAGCCTGGCCACCACATCATCGGGATCGAAGTTGACACGGCCGCCGCAGGCAATGATGAAGCCATAGGCTGCCTTTGTCTTGACTGAATCGCAGAGGTCCTCTACCCATTCCTTGCGGGGCATCAGGCTCTCGATGAGTACCGGTGACGGCGGCTCTTCGGGTGGGTCGTCGATCATGCCGCCGAGCAACTCTGGATCTTTTGCATGATGGATGGCAAACTGCTCATCACACCTCCTCTGCAATATGTCGATTGTGCTCCCAAGGACTGTGACGCCGATATCGCTGCCGATGGGCCATGGTGCCTGCACCGGCCGATGAAGCTCTTGCTCCCGGACCTGCTCTGGCTCGTTCTCCTCGCCGAAGATGTAACGCAGGTAGGCGTTGATACGTCTGCAACGTATCTACTTTTCCAAACACTTTTGCCCTTGTTTTGGACTCTAACTTGCATGATTTGAATGGAACTAACCCGGACTGACGCTGTTTTCAGCAGAATTGCCATGGTGTTATTTTTGTGCAGAAACAAAAGTTCTCGGAATGACCTGAAACTTCACGGAGATTATTTTTGGAAATAATAAAAAATACTGGCGAAAGAATCAAGGCCAGGGTGGCCACTGCCTGTCCACGAGGGTGGGAGGCGCCCCTGCCCCTTGGGCGCGCCCCCTACCTCGTGGGCCCCCTGGTGCTCCACCGACCTCAACTCCAACTCTATGTATTCATGTTCGGAGAGAAAAAAATCAGAGAGAAGGATTCATCGCGTTTTACAAATACAGAGCCACCGCCAAGCCCTAATCTCTCTCGGGAGGGCTGATCTGGAGTCCGTTCGGGGCTCCGGAGAGGGGAATCCGTCGCCGTCGTCATCATCAACCATCCTCCATCACCAATTTCATGATGCTCACCGCCGTGCGTGAGTAATTCCATCGTAGGCTTGCTGGACGATGATGGGTTGGATGAGATTTATCATGTAATCGAGTTAGTTTTGTTAGGGTTTGATCCCTAGTATCCACTATGTTCTGAGATTGATGTTGCTATGACTTTTCTATGCTTAATGCTTGTCACTAGGGCCCGAGTGCCATGATTTCAGATCTGAACCTATTATGTTTTCATGAATATATGTGAGTTCTTGATCCTATCTTGCAAGTCTATAGTCACCTACTATGTGTTATGATCCGGCAACCCCGAAGTGACAATAATCGGGACCACTCCCGGTGATGACCATAGTTTGAGGAGTTCATGTATTCACTATGTGTTAATGCTTTGGTCCGGTACTCTATTAAAAGGAGGCCTTAATATCCCTTAGTTTCCGCTAGGACCCCGCTGCCACGGGAGGGTAGGACAAAAGATGTCATGCAAGTTCTTTTCCATAAGCACGTATGACTATATTCGGAATACATGCCTACATTACATTGATGAATTGGAGCTAGTTCTGTGTCACCCTATGTTATAACTGTTGCATGAATAATCACATCTGGCATAATTCTCCATCACCGATCCAATGCCTATGAGCTTTTCACATATTTTTCTTCGCTTATTCACTTTACCATTGCCATTGTTACAATCACTACAAAGTTATCACTGTTACTTTTGCCACCGTTACCGTTACTTCCATACTACTTCGCTACTAAATACTTTGCTGCAGATATTAAGTTATCCAAGTGTGGTTGAATTGACAACTCAACTGCTAATACTTGAGAATATTCTTTGGCTCCCCTTGTGTTGAATCAATAAATTTGGGTCGAATACTCTACCCTCGAAAACTGTTGCGATCCCCTATACTTGTGGGTTATCAAGACTATTTTCTGGCGCCGTTGCTGGGGAGCATAGCTCTATTCTTTGAGTCACTTGGGATTTATATCCACTGATCACTATGAAGAACTTGAAAGACGAGAAAACCAAAATTTATCCCTCAACTAAGAGGGGAGGTAAGGAACTGCCATCTAGCTCTGCACTTGATTCACCTTCTGTTTTGAGTAAGCTTGCGACACCTAAACCTACTTCTGCTATTAATTCTGATATGTCGCATGTTATTGATGATGCCACTTCTGCTATGCATGATACTTATGATGAAACTACTTCTACGCTTGACACTACTGTGCCACTAGGTGAATTTCTTGATGAACAACTTGCTAGGGCTAGAGAGAATGAAATTATTGAAACTGATAGTATTGATGAAAGAGATGATGAAGATTCTCCCCCTAGATATGAATTGCCTATTGTGCCTGAGGGTTATGTTATGATGAAGAAACTGCTAGTGACTTTCTTGCTTGCAATGATAGAAGTGATCTTAAGAAATTATTAGCTAAGCTTAAAGAAAAAACTCTAAATGCTAGAATGAAATATGACCCTGCTTATGCTACTTCACCTATCTTTGTTACTGATAAGGATTATGACTTCTCTGTTGACCCTGATATAATTACTTTGGTTGAATCTGATCCTTTTTATGGCTATGAATCTGAAACTGTTGTGGCACATCTTACTAAATTAAATGATATAGCCACCCTGTTCACTAATCATGAGAAAACTCACTACTATTATATCCTTAAAATATTTCCGTTCTCATTAAAGGGGGATGCTAAGATATGGTTTAATTCTCTTGATCCTGGTTGTGTGCGTAGTCCCCAGGATATGATTTATTACTTCTCTGCTAAATATTTTCCCGCTCATAAGAAACAAGCTGCTTTAAGGGAAGTATATAATTTTGTGTAAATTGAAGAAGAGAGTCTCCCACAAGCTTGGGGGAGGCTTCTCCAATTACTTAATGCTTTGCCTGATCATCCTCTCAAGAAAAATGAAATACTTGATATATTTTATAATGGACTAACCGATGCTTCCAGAGACCACCTGGATAGTTGTGCTGGTTGTGTTTTCAGGGAAAGAACTGTTGATGAAGCTGAAATTCTATTGAATAATATGTCGACTAATGAAAATAATTGGACACTTCCTGAACCAACTCCTAAGCCAACTCCGAAGAAAAGGGGTGTTCTATTTCTCAGTCCTGAAGATATGCAAGAGGCAAAGAAATCTATGAAAGAAAAAGGTATTAAAGCTGAAGATGTTAAGAATTTACCACCTATTGAAGAAATACATGGTCTTAATTTACCACCTATTGAAGAAATTCACGGTCTTGATAACCCGACACAGGTAGTAAAGGTAAATTCTCTCTATAGATATGATAAAGCTGAAATCCCTCCTACTAAGTTTGCTAGCCAATGATTGGATGAGTTTGATAACTTTATGGTTAAGCAAGAAAACTTCAATGCTTATTTTGGTAGAGAATTAAAACGCAATGCTTATATGATTGAACACTTGAGTGATTATATGTCTAGAGTTAAGGGTGAACTTAAACTCATTAGTAAACATGCTTCTATGGTTACCACCCAAGTAGAACAAGTGCTTAAAGCTCAACATGATTTGCTCAATGAATTAAATAATAAGAAAAATGACAATGCTGTTAGAGTTATGACTAGAGGGGGTAAAATGACTAAGGAACCTTTGTATCCTGAGGGCCACCCTAAGAGAATTGAGCAAGATTCTCAGAGAAATAATGTAGATGCACCTAGTCCTCTAAGAGGAAGAAAAGGAAAAATGATAGGACTTTGCATGCTTCTAGTGAACCTGCTGTTGACGCACCTGAGAATCCAAATGATATTTCTATCTCTGATGCTGAAACACAATCTGGTAATGAACATGAACCTAGTGATAATGCTAATGATGATGTTCATGTTGATGCTCAACCTAGCAATGATAATGATGTAGAGATTGAACCTGCTGTTGATCTTGATAACCCACAATCAAAGAATCAACGTTATGATAAGAGAGACTTTGTTGCTAGGAAGCACGGTAAAGAAAGAGAACCATGGGTTCAGAAACCCATGCCTTTTCCTCCCAAACCATCCAAGAAAAAGGATGATGAGGATTTTGAGCGCTTTGCTGAAATGATTAGACCTATCTTTTTGCGTATGCGTTTTACTGATATGATTAAAATGAATCCCTATGCCAAGTATATGAAAGATATTGTTACAAATAAAAGAAAGATACCAGAAGCTGAAATTTCCACCATTCTTGCTAATTATACTTTTAAGGGTGGAATACCGAAGAAACTTGGAGATCTAGGGGTACCAACTATACCATGCTCCATTAAAAGAAACTATGTCAAAACTGCTTTATGTGATCTTGGAGCTGTTGTTAGTGTTATGCCTCTCTCTTTATATCGTAGACTAGATTTGAATAAGTTGACACCTACTAAAATATCTTTGCAAATGGCCGATAAATCAACTGCTATACCTGTCGGTATTTGTGAGGATGTGCCTGTTGTGGTTGCAAACGTTACTATTTTAACGGACTTTATTATTCTTGATATTCCCGAGGACGATAGTATGTCTATTATTCTTGGAAGACCCTTTTTAAATACTGCAGGGGCTGTTATTGATTGCAACAAAGGCAATGTCACTTTTCATGTCAATGGCAATGAGCATACGGTACACTTTCCGAGGAAACAACCTCAAGCTCATAGTATAAACTCTATTGGAAAAATTTCATCGATTATTTTTGGAGGATTTGAATTTCCTCTTCCTACTGTCAAAAAGAGATATGATATTCTTATTATTGGGGACGTGCATATCCCTGTTGAGGTAACATAGTGTTATTCGAAATTTCTCCGGTTCCATGTTATTCGGAATGAGTTTGTTAACAAGACTTGATCAACCTTGTTAGTGGATTCCTTTTGATGAACATGAGATGGATGAAGTTAGAAAGCACAACCTTCTATACCCTCCTTTTACTTTCTGTTATTTAGAATAAATAAAGCAAAAATAGAATATTTTGTCTGTTTTCTGAATTATCTGTGCACTAAAAAAATACCCCGAAAATAAAAGTTCTCCAAATGCCCTGAAATTGAAATATGATTTTTTCTGGAATATTTGAGAATATCTGGCACTGAGAACACATCAGGGGGAGCTGGCACCTGGCCACGAGGGTCTAGGGCGCGCCCCCTGCCTCGTGGGCCCACGGTGGCTCCCCTACACTTATTCCAGCACCCACACACTCCTTCTTCCTCCCAAAAAATCACCAACTAGCTCAAGCACGAGTTCTAGCTCTTCTTGCTGCCATTTTCGATCTCCTTGTTCAAAGTTGCACTCACAAAACTGCTTTGGGGGATTGTTCCTTGGTATGTGACTCCTCCAATGGTCCAATTAGTTTTTGTTCTAGTGCTTTATTCATTGCAATTTTTTGCTGCCTAGGTGACCATGTTCTTGAGCTTGCATGTCAAATTTATATGGTTCCAAGTAGTTCTAATGCATGATATAGTCTCTAGGCACTTGTGGGAGTAGTTGCTATCAATTTTGTTGAGTTTGGTTCACTTTTATTTGAAGTTACTAAAAATTTCAGAAATTTTCAGAAAAAGGATGAAGAGATTTTTGAGGGGCTCTTCGAGCCGAAGCTCGAGGGATAAGCAAAGTGAAGAAGATAAGAGGCCCAAGTATAATCTCCCTCGCACCGCGGAAGTTCGGCCGTGTGAATGGCCTTGTGATGATTTCTTGAGAGCAGCCGGGATTTATGATGATTTTTATGAGCTGGCTAATAATGCAGGCCTCACCGACTTCCTCCGCGACCAACGCGAACAATATCTCTTACTCACTAATATCTTTGTGCAAATTTTCATTTCCATGCTAGGAGGTCACCACCTTCGGTAGATTTCTATTTATATGATGAGTATAAGGAGATGCCCCTCTCTGAATTTTGTGAGGTTTGCAAATTGCCCTTTTTGGGCAGTGTAGAGGAACTACATCGTAACGATGTGGAGGGGTTTATTGATACAATTGCTGTAGGGGAAACTAGGAAAGTTTCCGATGCAAGAATTACTAGCATACATTTTCCTGTCTTATGTTACTTTGCAATATTTGCTAGTAGGTGCTTAATTGGTCGCGGGAACTATGGCAACCTTAGTGCCTGTGCTATTGTTCTTTTGTGCCAAGCCCTATTTCGGGATGACACATTTAGTATGGGCGCTATTGTTGTAAAGCGGTTAAATCTTAACCGTACTAAAGGCCCCATCTTGGGAGGCATCTTCGCCTCGTGCCTTGCTGCATACTTTAACATACCTATTAGGCATTATGAGAAAGAAGAAAAATTGCTGCCTACTGTTTTTCTAGACTACAAGAGTATGGTTGCACATGATTTCATTGTTAAGAACAAGAAACAGGAGCTTAACTATAGACTGTTATTTGATAAAAATCACCCTGAGACTATTACTTTGCCTCCTCCTTCCTTGTTTGACTTATCTGCAGGCAAGTACCTTGTTCCGCTGGAGAACATTCATGCCTACCGGAACCCCACACCAGGCACAGAGCCGGAACCATGATTTGATCCTCCATGACAGTCTGTTTACCAGTGGGATCCGGAGGAGGTTGCCAACCAGTGGCAACCCGAGGCTCCTTCTCAGTATGACCCCAGTTACAACTTTGGATATCCGCCAGGCCAGCCGTGGCAATAGACCAACTTAGGACAAAAGCCTAAGCTTGGGGGAGTACGTATTTCTCACTAACATTACATTCATGTTCACACACTCATTGCTAGTTGTCGGTGCTCATACTTTTTCATTGTACTATCCATGCTAGTTTATTTTCTTTTTTCTTGCTTTCTTCTTGTGTGTTTGAATAACCTTAAGAAAAACAAAAAAAATTAGTTGTAGCTTTTAGCTAGTTTACTTTTCATGCTGTAGTAGTAATAATTAAGAGAAAACCCAAAAAGATTTCGTGTTCTTCTTTTGCTTGTTGGGAGCTTTCTCGTGTAAATAGTTTTATTTCTTTTCTTTCCTTTGGGGGTCGATAGGAGAAGACCATAATGAAAATGTTGAAGTGACCCTTATATGCATTATTGTTGATTTAACCGAGAGCCTGTATTACCTTGTCTTCTCCCTTGAATTGAATGCTTGCAAATTCCAGCTTAGTCCAATGCACGTGCACTATTATTATTATACACATCGTTCGGTCGTGCAAGTGAAAGGCAATTATGACGATATATGATGGACGGCTTGAGATGGGAAAAGCTAGTATGAACTCGACCTCTCTTGTTTTTGTAAATATGATTAGTTCATCGTTCCTGATTCAGCCTATTATGAATAAACGTGTTTGCAATGACAATTAGAGATTATAGTTGCTTATGCCATGCTTAATTAGCTAGGAGTTTATAATGGTTTATCTTGCGTGCCAACATGCTATGGTATAGTAGGGTGGTATCCTCCTTTGAATGATTCGAGTGACTCGACTTGGCACATGTTCACGCATGTAGTTGAAACAAAATCAACATAGCCTTCACGATATTTATGTTCATGGTGGATTATATCCTACTCATGCTTGCACTCAATGTTTATTAATTTTAATGCATGTTCATGACTGTTGTCGCTCTCTAGCCAGTCGCTTCCCAGTCTTTTGCTAGCCTTCACTTGTACTAAGCGGGAATACTGCTTGTGCATCCAATCCCTTAAACCCCAAAGTTATTCCATATGAGTCCACTTTACATTCCTATATGCGGTATCTACCTGCCGTTCCAAGTAAATTTGTATGTGCCAAACTCCAAACCTTCAAATGAAATTCTGTTTTGTATGCTCGAATAGCTCATGTATCAACTAGGGCTGTCTGTATCTTCCATGCTAGGCGGGTTATTCTCAAGAGGAGTGGACTCCGCTCCTCACTCATGAGAAAATGGCTGGTCATCGGGATGCCCAGTCCCATGCTTTATGCAAACCAAATCAAAATAATTGCAAACAAAACTCCCCCGGGACTCTTGTTAGTTGGAGGCACTCATTGTTTCGAGCAAGCCATGGATGGATGCTTGTTGGTGGAGGGGGAGTATAAACTTTACCATTCTGTTTGGGAACCGCCTATAATGTGTGTAACATGGAAGATATCGCCATCTCTTGGTTGTTATGTTGACAATGAAAGTATGCCACTCAAAATATTATTTATCTCTATTTCAAAAATCGAGCTCTGGCACCTCTACAAATCCCTACTTCCCTCTGCGAAGGGCCTATCTATTTACTTCTATGTTGAGTCATCACCCTCTTATTAAAAAGCACCAGCTGGAGAGCACCGCTGTCATTTGCATCCATTACTATTAATTTATATGGGTATGACTATGACTGGATCTCTTTTACCATGAATTACAATGTCTAGCCAGTCCTTGATCTTTAAAGGTGCTCCACATTTATGTTTTGCGGTCTCAGAAAGGGCTAGCGAGATACCATCTTGTTATATCATATTATGATTGTTTTGAGAAAGTGTTGTCATCCGAGATTTATTATTATTACTCGCTAGTTGATTATGCCATTGATATGAGTAAACATGAGACCTAAGTGTTATTGTGAATATGGTTAGTTCATAATCTTTGCTGAAAACTTGAATGCTGGCTTTACATATTTACAACAACAAGAGCAAACAGAGTTTATAAAAGTTTTTCTTTATCACTTTCAGTTTATCAACTGAATTGCTTGAGGACAAGCAAAGGTTTAAGCTTGGGGGAGTTGATACGTCTGCAACGTGTCTACTTTTCCAAACACTTTTGCCCTTGTTTTGGACTCTAACTTGCATGATTTGAATGGAACTAACCCGGACTGACGCTGTTTTCAGCAGAAGTGCCATGGTGTTATTTTTGTGCAGAAACAAAAGTTCTTGGAATGACCTGAAACTTCACGGAGATTATTTTTGGAAATAATAAAAAATACTGGCGAAAGAATCAAGGCCAGGGGGCCCACACCCTGGCCACGAGGGTGGGAGGCGCGCCTGCCCCCTGGGCGCGCCCCCTGCCTCGTGGGCCCCCTGGTGCTCCACCGACCTCAACTCCAACTCTATATATTCGTGTTTGGAGAGAAAAAAATCAGAGAGAAGGATTCATCACGTTTTACGATACGGAGCCGCCGCCAAGCCCTAATCTCTCTCGGGAGGGCTGATCTGGAGTCCGTTCGGGGCTCCGGAGAGGGGAATCCGTCGCCGTCGTCATCATCAACCATCCTCCATCACCAATTTCATGATGCTCACCGCCATGCGTGAGTAATTCCATCGTAGGCTTGCTGGATGGTGATGGGTTGGATGAGATTTATCATGTAATCAAGTTAGTTTTGTTAGGGTTTGATCCCTAGTATCCACTATGTTCTGAGATTGATGTTGCTATGACTTTGCTATGCTTAATGCTTGTCACTAGGGCCCGAGTGCCATGATTTCAGATCTAAACCTATTATGTTTTCATGAATATATGTGAGTTCTTTATCCTATCTTGCAAGTCTATAGTCACCTAATATGTGTTATGATCCGGCAACCCCGAAGTGACAATAATTGGGACCACTCCCGGTGATGACCATAGTTTGAGGAGTTCATGTATTCACTATGTGTTAATGCTTTGGTCTGGTACTCTATTAAAAGGAGGCCTTAATATCCCTTAGTTTCCGCTAGGACCCCGCTGCCATGGGAGGGTAGGACAAAAGATGTCATGCAAGTTCTTTTCCATAAGCACGTATGACTATATTCGGAATACATGCCTACATTACATTGATGAATTGGAGCTAGTTCTATGTCACCCTATGTTATAACTGTTGCATGAATAATCGCATCCGGCATAATTCTTCATCACCGATCCAATGCCTACGAGCTTTTCACATATTGTTCTTCGCTTATTTACTTTACCGTTGCCACTGTTACAATCACTACAAAGTTATCACTGTTACTTTTGCCACCGTTACCGTTACTTCCATACTACTTTGCTACTAAATACTTTGTTGCAGATATTAAGTTATCCAGGTGTGGTTGAATTGACAACTCAACTGCTAATACTTGAGAATATTCTTTGGCTCCCCTTGTGTCGAATCAATAAATTTGGGTTGAATACTCTACCCTCGAAAACTGTTGTGATCCCCTATACTTGTGGGTTATCAGCGTCGACGTCGAAGCTTTGGTCGTTGCCTGGAATGCTTGGAATAATTAATGGTAGATGGGTGAGGACTAGATCTTCGCAGAGTGTCGCGGCGGTGCGTTGCCGCCTGGGTTATATGCAGCAAGCCGTTAGTTGGTGGCGGGAAACCGGTCAGGGAATAGGCGTGGATTTTACAATTCACCCAATGTGGAGTGCGGGAAGCATTCGCTGGAGTGCGGGAAGACTAAGTGGAGCACACACACAACCCGAATACCGTATCCGGTGCCACGTGTTATTTATGACACAAGTGTTAACATAAGGAAACGTATGTGTAACTTACTAATCATCGCACACAAGTACTCGCAGACGCATCGTGTGCGATACTCCTAGCCACCGCAAGAAACTAGTTTACATTTTTCAAAGTTTTTTGTACACACAGAATCGCACGCGAACTAACTGTATTAACCATTTGTGTTGTAATTTCTCATCGCAAACAGTTCATCCGAGTCGGCTGTTTGCCACGTATCACACACATCTTGTTAAGTTGAACCGTTTTTGTTGTGTTCGCTAATCGAAAACAGTTCATCCGAGTGAACCGCATGCCCTATATCACACACACCTTGATCTGGCTAACCGTTTATGTTGCACTCCCTAATAGCAAACGGTTCATTGGAGCAAACTGTATGTCGTATATCGCACACACATTGATATGGTTGCCCGTGTCTGTTGTTCTGCCTCATCGCAAACAGTTTGAACGGGTTAACCGTGTGGCCTAAATCGCACACGCAACTAAAATCTGAACCGTGTTTGATGGCTCTGCCATCGCAAACTTTTTGCACCTTTTTGACGGTTTTTTACATCCCCGTTTGTGATTAATGCATCGCACACAGTTTCGTCAAAGGGTCTCTGATCGTAGTGTCGCGTTAGCAGCATCGTGCAGTAGTGATTGCCTTAAAGTTGAAAAGGCTTGAGAACATTAAAAGTATGAAACAATTGCTTGACTTGTCATCGGGGTTGTGCATGATTTAGTATTTTGTGTGATGAAGATGGAGCATAGCCAGACTATATGATTTTGTAGGGATAACTTTCTTTGGCCATGTTATTTTGAGAAGACACGATTGCTTTATTAGTATGCTTGAAGTATCATTGTTTTTATGTCAATATTAAAATTTTGTTTTGAATCTTATGGATCTGAATATTCATGCCACAGTAAAGAAAATTACATGGATACATATGTTAGGTAGCATTCCACATCAAAAATTCTGTTTTTATCGTCTACCTACTCGAGGACGAGTAGGAATTAAGCTTGCGGATGCTTGATATGTATTGTCTCCCTCCGTTCCAAAATATAAGGTGTATTGGTTTCCGTGCAAGTCAACCATTTGAAAGTTTGACCAAGATTATAGAACAAAATAGAAACATCTGCAATACCTAATAGATAAAACATGAAACTACCTTTCATGATCGATCAACTGATATAAATTTCATATTGTGGATATTGATATATTTTTCTAAAAACTTGGTCAAACTTGCACTCGTTTGACTTTTGAAAAAACAAATACACCTTATATGAAGGAACGGAGGGAGTATTATATTATTTGTTTTGGATGTTTTATATGCATTAATATGCTATTTTATATTATTTTTGAGACTAACTTATTAACCCAGAGCCCAGTGCCATTTTCTGTCTTTCCTTGTTTTTGAGTTTTAAAGAAAAGGAATATCAAACAGAGTCCAAACAAGCTGAAACTTTGCGATGAATTTTTATGGACCAAAAGAGAACCCCGGAGCATCGGAGCCAGACCAAGAGGTGGACGAGGAGTCCACAAGCCTAGGGGGCGCCCCCTAGGGCGCGCACCCTGGCTTGTGGGCCCCTTGATAACCCACAAGTATATGGGATCAATTGTAGCCTCTTTCGGTAAGTAAGAGTGTCGAACCCAACAAGGAGCTAAAGGTAGAACAAATATTCCCTCAAGTTCTATCGACCACCCATACAACTCTACGCACGCTTAACGTCCGCTTTACCTAGAACAAGTATGAAACTAGAAGTACTTTGTAGGTGTGATAGGATAGGTTTGCAAGATAATAAAGAGCACGTAAATAAAATCTAAGGGCTATTTAGATAGACGCAACTAAGTTAGTTTTAGTAGAGAGCTTTTTGTCACGAGAAAGTTATTTGTCCCTAGACAATCGATAACTAGACCAGTAATCATTATTGCAATTTTATATGAGGGAGAGGCATAAGCTAACATACTTTCTCTTCTTGGATCATATGCACTTATGATTGGAACTCTAGCAAGCATCCGCAACTACTAAAGATCATTAAGGTAAAACACAACCATAGCATTAAAGTATCAAGTCCTCTTTATTCCCATACGCAAACAACCTACTTACTTGGGTCTGTGCTTCTGTCACTCACGCCACCCACCATAAGCATATCATGAACATATTGCAAACCCTACAGCGGGGATACCTCATGCTTGCGCGACACGGAGAGCACCATAGGACATCACCAATAATAAAACATGCAACTCAAACCAATCACGATCATCAATGAACCCATAGGACAAAACGGATCTACTCAAACATCATAGGATAGCCATACATCATTGGGAAATAATATATAGCATTGAGCACGATGTTCAAGTAGAGATTACAGCGGGGAGGAGAGGTGTTACATCACTGCATAGAGGGGGAGAGAGTTGGTGATGACGGCGGTGAAGTTGTTGGTGTAGATTGTCGTTGCGATGATGGCCCCGGCGGCGTTCCGGCGCCACCGGGAGAGAGGGGGAGAGAGAGCCCCTTCTTCTTATTCTTCTTCCTTGTCCTTCCCCCTAGATGGGAGAAGGGTTTCCCATCTGGTTCTTGGCTTCCATGGAGGCGGAGGGGCGAGAGCCCCTCCGAGATTGGATCTCTCTCTCTGTTTCCTTCTGTTTCCGCGCTCCCAGATTCTGGCCTTTCACCGTTTCTTAAATTCCCGGAGATCCGTAACTCCGATTGGGCTGAAATTTTAACACGATTTTTATCCGGATATTAACTTTCTTGCGCCAGAAGAAGGGCACCAACCGCCTTACGGCGTGGCCACAAGGGTCCAGGGCGAGCCCTACCCCCTGGGGCGCGCCCTCCGTCTTGTGGGCCCCTCGCGCATCATCTCGGGTTGATTCTTTTTCTCAAAAATCACATATATTCCAAAAAAAATCTCCGTAAGTTTTTATCGCATTTGGACTCTATTTGATATGGATTTACTGCGAAACAAAAAACATGCAACAAACAGGAACTGGCACTGGGCACCGGATCAATATGTTAGTCCCCAAAAATAGTATAAGAAGTTGCCAAAAGTATGTAAAAGTTGTAGAATATTGGCATGGAACAATAAAAAATTATAGATACGACGGGGACGTATCACCCCTCGAACTTCCCCCTGACGTGAGACAGACACCAAAAATTCATATAAATCCTGAAACCCCCAAAAAGAAACCTAGATCGGAAGTTCTGCCGCCGCAAGCCTCTGTAGCCATGAAAAACTAATCAGGAGTCTGTTCCGGCACCCTGCCGGAGGGGGAAACCATCACTGGAGGCCATCTTCATCATCCCGTCAGTCTCCATGACGAGGAGGGAGTAATTCACCCTCAGGGCTGAGGGTATGTACCAGTAGCTATGTGTTTGATCTCTCTCTCTCTCTCTCTCTCTCTCTCTCTCTCTCGTGTTCTTGATATGGCACAATCTTGATGTACCGCGAGCTTTGTTATTATAGTTGAATCATATGGTGTTTCTCCCCCTCTACCTTCTTGTGAAGAATTGAGTTTTACCTTTGAGGTTTCACTATTATCGGATTGAATACTAATATGGATTTGAGAACACTTGATGTATGTCTTGCGTGGGATACCCGTGGTGACAAAGGGGTGTTCTATTGATTCACTTGATGTATGTTTTGGCACTCAACTCGCGGATTCCCGAGGTGACATTGGGGTAATCTATGCATAGGGGTTGATGTACGTGTTCGTCCTTGTTTCTCCGGTAGGAATCTTGGGGCACTCTTTGAGGTTCTTTATGTTGGATTGAATTTTATGAATCTGAAGTTGTTTGATGCATATCATATAATTGACCCACGGATACTTGTGGTGACATTGGAGTATCTAGGTGACATTAGGGTTGATTGATGTGTGTCATATGGTGTTATTTTACTACGAACTCTAGGGCTGTTTGTGACACTTGTAGGAATAGCTCAATGGATTGATCGGAAAGAATAACTTTGAGGTGGTTTTGTACCCTACAAGCAATTTCATCTTATGTTCTCCATGATAGGAACTTTGGAGTGACTCTTTGTCGCACGTTGAGGGATTGGCATATGATTTAATTATGTTATCATTGTTGATAGAATTTGCACTAGTGAAAGTATGAACCCTAGGCCTTGTTTCCAAGCATTGCAATACCGTTTTTTCTCACTTTTGTTACTAGTTACCTTGCTGTTTTTATATTTCCAGATTACAAAAACCTATATCTACCATCCATATTACACTTGTATCACCATCTCTTCGCCGAACTAGTGCACCTATACAATTTACCATTGTATTGGGTGTGTTGGGGACACAAGAGACTCTTTGTTATTTGGTTGCAGGGTTGTTTGAGAGAGACCATCTTCATCCTATGCCTCCCACGGATTGATAAACCTTAGGTCATCCACTTGAGGGAAATTTGCTATTGTCCTACAAAACTCTGCCCTTGGAGGCCCAACATGAGTCTACAATAAGAAGGTTGCGTAGTAGACATTAGTAGGCGGCGTGAGAGGGCTGTGGCTAGGGACTGTGTGGCCAGCGGCGAGGGAGAGCGGTACTTATAGCGGCGGGTGGGTGGCGAGCAGGCGACAACCTTGTGGACGCGTATCAATTGAAGGCTGACTGGCGGCAGCCTTCGCAATGATTCCCCGCGAGAAAATGAGGCGATGAGGATGACGAACGCGCCTAGTCGCTGACTCGGAGTGTCCACCAGTCTTTCGCGCCAAAATCGTTTCCCCCGGCGCCCCGGGGCGCCCCCTGAGCGTGCCGGATTCGGCTGTGTCCGCCGGCGCCAAAATCGGCCCTAACCGGCGAAAAGTGGGCTTCTGGGGGCGCGACTGGGCCCTTTTTTCTCTCCGGCGATAAAAAAGGCCTTGGGGGCTGCTGGGGGGGGCAAGTGGAGTGCTCTTAGCTAGTGGAAATGGGTGAGAGCCGATGGCCGAGGGCCGTGGGTACCCGATAGGCTGGGATTTCAGCTTCCTTGGGGCCAGGGCCATGGTGTGTTATCCCTAAAAAAATGCCGGAGGCCGAGTTCTTTCTCTCGATTCTCTAGATTCTAGGACAATCGAACAGAAGAAAAATTGGGTTGGAGTCTTGTTCTCGAAAAGCAAATGTCAGAATTGGAGTGGAATCACGATTCCAATTCAAGGTAGCACATACAGTTTTGACGTGGAAATGAACACTTCAGGAACGAATTCCATTTCATAAATCTAGGACCATCTCAACGAATAAAACAAGGTGTAATTGTAGGCTTGTTATTATGAAAACAACTCCCAACTAGAGGTATTCTTCGTAACGCGGTTTTAAGTATAGTTAGCTTAGATATATATGGACAAAAACAAATACATCACTATTTTAATAATAGGGTTGTCGTCTCGACAGAGCGCGGGGTCTTGCATTAGGAAGGCCTCGTGAGAGGGGGTGGATGGTTGCAAGCTTGTGATGCGACTCCTTGAAACCTTCTTCTGGACTCATGCCTGAGGTCCATCCAAGTTGTAACGCGAGAGGTCTTTTGGATTGAATTGTTACAGGTTTGGGACAATATCCCCAAAAGAGATATGTTAGGGAAATGATAATTGATCATAGATAGGATTTTATTGGTCTTTTGGAGAGCACAAATTTTCTTTTTCTAACAATAAACTACACTCTTTGAGTGGTAGAAAAAAATGGTGGCATTGAAATCATCCTAGGTGGAGGTCCAGTGGGATTTTAGTGGGTATTAATAAAAATGTGTTTGATATTATCCAAGTGGAGAGGGGAGAGTACTTTATTAGAAAAGTTACTTTTTGATAAGATTGCCAAATTTAATCCGGATCTCATTACTGTTTATGGTGATGCACACTTGGAAGGAAAAACTAACTTCCTAGATGAGTTGGCTAGAATATATCATGATAATCCTCTACCATGTTTAGTAGGTGGGGATTTTAACATAATTGGAAAGAGCTATGAAAAAAATAAATTCGATGATACTGATCACTGGAGTTTTGTGTTTAATACATCATTTATACACCGGGTTGAGAGAGAAGCCTTTCAATGCAAGAAATTTCACGTGGGTAAATAATTTGGAGGATGCTACCTTTGAAAAACTAGATAGAGTATTCTTCTTCCCTGAATGGGAGGAACATTGTCCTTTGTCTATGCTGCAAGCCTTTGCTAGGGAGGTTTCTAATCATACTCCTTTGTTTTTATATTATGGAGATCGTTGCCATGCCCCTCCTTTTTTTAGTCTTAGAAATCATTGATGCTTATAGAGGGTTTTAGAGATTTTGTTTTTAAAATTTGGAATCAAAATTATTATGGATCCAATTTCGAAAGATGGCGGGAAAGACTGAGAAATCTAAGGAAGAAAGTTAGAGGGTGGTAGAAATGTTGATGTTCTGGTTACAAGAATAAGTTGGAGATTTTGGGTAAGCTAGATGTTATTGATAAAAGTGCTGATAATATGGTTTTTTTTGCATGTGATAGACAGGAGCAGAAAAGAGCTCAGAGATCAGTTAGCTAGAGTTTTAAAATAGGAATAATTGAAGTGGCTGCAGAGATGTAAGGATAAAGAAATTGTGTATGGAGACAGCAATACCAGATACTATCATGCTAAAGTAAATGGGAGAGAAGAAGAAAATATGATTTTTTTCCTTGGAATGGGAAGAAGGGGTGATAGAGGGTGAAGTTCAGTCGATGGCTTTACATAACTGAATTTTATAAAAAAAAATAGGTAACCTGATTTTGCTCTGATATTGCTCTCTAAAACCAAGTTTTGCCTCAGATTACTAGCGAGGTGGCTGAAAAATTAATAGAACATTTTTCTATGCAAGAAATTCATGATGGAGAAAATAAAAGCCCTGGTCCTAATTCATGATGGAGAAATAGGCATGCATGTCTCTGATAATATGATGAGAAATAAGCATTGGAAAAGGTGTTGAGGAAAAAAAATTGAAAAGAGATGTGGATGTTGTCAAGAAAAATTGCATTGATCTACTACTGGAAGAATTACTTTGTCCAACCTAGCCTTAGTAATATGCCTCTCTTTATGATGTTGTTTTACCCAATTCTTGTGGTAGTATTTAAAAAGGCTGACTTATTTAGAGCTAGGATGGTGTGGCAGGGTGATGAAGATAAAAAATATATCACTTAGTTAACTGGAAAACTTGTTGCAAACCTAGAGATCAAGGAGGCTTGGGAATCCTTAATTTGGATCTCATGGATAATGCTTTACTAACTAAGTGGATTTGGAAATAGAAATTGAATTTGGACTTTGTCAATTTGTTTTGTTGAATAAGTATGTACATGATGGGTGTATTTCTAGAGCCAAGCCCAAGGTGAGTGATTCACAATTTTTGGGCTAGCACACTTAAAGTTAAGGATCTTGTTTATCAATTTTGCAAGTGAAGTTTGGGAGATGGGCATAACAAGTTCTCAGAAGATTGGTGGGTTGATGATAACCTTTAAGCTGCTTATGACATACTTTACCTATTGAGTTTTGATCATATTATTACTGTAGCTAAAGCATTACAGAAAGGGTCGGGGTGGGTTCAAATTTATCCATTGGGAGACCCTGGATTTATGGAATAGTTTGAAACTTAGACGTGAAGAGGTAGAAATGGGAACAGGGAAATATCAACTTAGATGGACGTTGTCCGCCGATGTGAAATTTTCTGTCAAGTCCTTGTATAGGAAACTAAATTAAACACAATGTAAATTTCCTCAAAGATTTCTCTAGAAGGTAAAGTTACAGCTAAGATCAAAGTGTTTTTTGTGGCAAAGATGAAACAATTGATCACCTTTTTTTCAAATGCCTAGCTTCCATCTTAGTCTAGAGTCTGCTGACATGTGCCTTTATTCTAAATTCTACTCCCAATAAACTGAGTGAGTGCTTTGGAAATTGGATTAAAAGTTTCCCAAAATGTGAGAAAAATTAGTACTACTTGGGATTTGAGCTGTTTTCTAGTCTATCTGGAAATGTAGGAATGGTATTATCTTTGAGAACAAATTGACTAATGATCATATGATCCTCACAAAACTTATTGGTTATTAGATTACTCGATGGTCTATCTTGAAGATATGGGAGGAAAATGGAAGGGTGCTAATGCTGGGGGCAAACTCGAGCGAGTAACACATCGAGCGTACAAATTGTCACAATGCTGGAGGCATGGGGTCTTGAGGATTGGCGACTGAACCTGGAGCTTTTAGGGCTGGTGCTTCTCCTTCTTCATGGTAGTTTAGTCTAGTCTCTTTAGTTGCATCGTCATGCTGAAAGTTTGGGCATCTGTTCTTCCTTGTAAAGATGTTGGTACTTTAGGTATAGGAGATTATGGGGCTTGCTTATATGGTAGCAACTCCTTCTTTTGGTGGATTTCACTTTGGCTATGGCCGATCTCTGTAAGATATATCCTAAGTAGAATTCATGGTCTGTTATTAGCTTGCATTTTGTCTTGAATCTTCTGGTTTTTATTAATATAAATCTAGGGGGTGATACGTCTCCAACGTCTCTATAATTTTTGATTGCTCCATGCTATATTATCTTCTGTTTTGGACATTATTGGGCTTTATTATTCACATTTTATATTATTTTTGGGACTAACCTATTAACCGGAGGCCCAGCCCAGAATTGTTGTTTTTTGCCTATTTCAGAGTTTCACAGAAAAAGAATATCAAACGGAGTCCAAACGGAATGAAACCTTCAGGAACGTGATTTTTGGAACGAACAAGATCCAGGAGACTTGGACCCTACGTCAAGCAACCAACAGGGAAGCCACGAGGTAGGGGGGCGCGCCCTCCACCCTCGTGGGCCCCCTGTTGCTCCACCGACATACTTCTTCCTCCTATATATACCTACGTACCCCCAAACGATCAGAGACGGAGCCAAAAACCTAATTCCACCGCCGCAACCTTCTGTACCCAAGAGATCCCATCTGGGGGCATGTTCCGGAGCTCCGCCGGAAGGGGCATCGATCACGGAGGGCTTCTACATCAACACCATAGCCCCTCCGACGAAGTGTGAGTAGTTTACCTCAGACCTTCGGGTCCATAGTTATTAGCTAGATGGCTTTCTCTCTCTTTTTGGATCTCAATACAATGTTCTCCCCCTCTCTCGTGGAGATCTATTTGATGTAATCATCTTTTGCGGTGTGTTTGTTGAGACCGATGAATTGTGGGTTTATGATCAAGTTTATCTATGCACAATATTTGAATCTTCTCTGAATTCTTTTATGTATGATTGGTTATCTTTGCAAGTCTCTTCGAATTATCAGTTTGGTTTGGCCTACTACATTGATCTTTCTTGCAATGGGAGAAGTGCTTAGCTTTGGGTTCAATCTTGCGGTGTCCTTTCCCAGTGACAGTAGGGGCAGCAAGGCACGTATTGTATTATTGCCATCGAGGATAACAAGATGGGGTTTTTATCATATTGCATGAATTTATCCCTCTACATCATGTCATCTTGCTTAAGGCGTTACTCTGTTCTTATGAACTTAATACTCTAGATGCATGCTGGATAGCGGTTGATGTGTGGAGTAATAGTTGTAGATGCAGGCAGGAGTCGGTCTACTTGTCTCGGACGTGATGCCTATATACATGATCATACCTAGATATTCTCATAACTATGCTCAATTCTGTCAATTGCTCAACAGTAATTTGTTCACCCACCGTAAAATACTTATGCTCCTGAGAGAAGCCACTAGTGAAACCTATGGCCCCCGGGTCTATCTTCATCATATTAATCTTCCAACACTTAGTTATTTCCGTTGCTTTTTTACTTTGCTTTTATTTTACTTTGCATCTTTATCATAAAAATACCAAAAATATTATCCTATCATATCTATCAGATCTCACTCTCGTAAGTGATCGTGTAGGGATTGACAACCCCTTATCGCGTTGGTTGCAAGGATTTATTTGTTTTGTGTAGGTGCGAGGGACTCGCGCGTAGCCTCCTACTGGATTGATACCTTGGTTCTCAAAAACTGAGGGAAATACTTACGCTACTTTGCTGCATCACCCTTTCCTCTTCAAGGGAAAACCAACGCAGTGCTCAAGAGGTAGCAAGAAGGATTTCTGGCGCCGTTGCCGGGGAGGTCTACGCAAAAGTCAACATACCAAGTACCCATCACAAACCCTTATCTCCCGCATTACATTATTTGCCATTTGCCTCTCGTTTTCCTCTCCCCCACTTCACCCTTGCCGTTTTATTCGCCCTCTCTTTTTTCGTTCGCCTCTTTTCCGTTTGCTTGTCGTTATGGCTAGTCCCTTATCTACTCCGTTGTCCCCTGAGTTTGAAGTCTTTCACTTCAAACAAAGACAAGGAGAAAACTTAAAAGATGCCTGGTTGAGAATAATGGAGTCTTACCGTAATTGTACCTTTGAAGTGAACCTGAGAATTTTGCTTCGCAATTTTTATGTTGGATTAAATATGTCTCATAGACAACTCTTGGATTGCGTTGCCAAAGGCAATTTTATTGAAATTGATCCCCATATTGCGCATGAAGTTATATAAGGTATAGTGGGAACACTACCTCAACAAAAGGGGCCTCATCCTACCCAGGAAGAGACACAAGTTTTTTAAAAAAATTGCGAAGTAACTAAGATTTTACAGAAGTCTCTTGAACCTCTTAAGAACGTTAGCGGAAATATTCACCGCATGAATATGTTGATTACTCTTTGCAATAAGCGGTTGGATTCTTGAGATCTAAAAATTTCAGAATATGAAGGGAAACGTAAAGAACCTCCCGGATTCGAGCTTGATTCCGCTAAAAAGTTGAAAACCAAAGATGGCAATACCTAGATCTATCCTTGCTTTTATGCCTAGCTAGGGGCGTTAAACGATAGTGCTTGTTGGGAGGCAACCCAATTTTATTTTTTATTTTTTTTGCTTTTTTGCTTCTGTTTAGGAATAATTATTTGTTCTAGCCTCTGGTTAGAAGTGTTTTTATGTTTTAATTAGTGTATGTGCCAAGTTAAACCTATAGGATCTTCTTGGATGATAGTTATTTGATCTTGCAGAAATTTCCATAAACTTTCTGTTCACAAAAATAATTGTTAAAAATCACCAGAACGTGATAAAATATTGATTCCAATTGCTGCTGATCAATAAACAAATTGTCTAGGTCTTCCTATTTTGGCTGATTTTTTGGAGTTCCAGAAGTTTGCGTTAGTTACAGATTACTACAGACTGTTCTGTTTTTGACAGATTCTGTTTTTCCTGTGTTGTTTGCTTATTTTGATGAATCTATGGCTAGTAAAATAGTTTATAAACCATAGAGAAGTTGGAATACAGTAGGTTTAACACCAATATAAATAAAGAATGAGTTCATTACAGTACCTTGAAGTCGTCTATTGTTTTCTTTCGCTAACGGAGCTCACGAGATTTTCTGTTAAGTTTTGTGTTGTGAAGTTTTTAAGTTTTGGGTGAAAGATTTGATGGATTATGGAACAAGGAGTGCCAAGAGCCTAAGCTTGGGGATGCCCATGGCACCCCCAAGATAATCTAAGGACACCAAAAAGCCAAAGCTTGGGGATGCCCCGGCAGGCATCCCCTCTTTCGTCCACTTCCATCGATAACTTTACTTGGAGCTATATTTTTATTCACCACATGATATGTGTTTTGCTTGGAGCGTCTTGTATGATTTGAGTCTTTGCTTTTTAGTTTACCACAATCATCCTTGCTGTACACACCTTTTGAGAGAGACACACATGATTCGGAAATTATTAGAATACTCTATGTGCTTCACTTATATCTTTTGAGTTATATAGTTTTGCTCTAGTACTTCACTTATATCTTTTAGAGCACGGTGGTGGATTTGTTTTATAGAAACTATTGATCTCTCATGCTTCACTTAGATTATTTTGAGAATCTAAATAGCATAGTAATTTTCTTAAATAAACCTAATATGCTAGGTATTCAAGAATAATAAAAACTTTCTTATGAGTGTGTTGAATACTAAGAGAAGTTTGATGCTTGATGATTGTTTTGAGACATGGAGGTAATAATATCAAAGTCGTGCTATTTGAGTAGTTGTGAATTTGAGAAACGCTTGTCTTGAAGGTTGCAAGTCCCGTAGCATGCATGTATGGTAAATGTTATGTAACAAATTTGAAACATGAGGTGTTCTTTGATTGTCCTCCTTATGAGTGGCGGTCGGGGACGAGCGATGGTCTTTTCCTACCAATCTATCCCCCTAGGAGCATGCGCGTAGTGCTTGGTTTTTGATGACTTGTAGATTTTTTGCAATAAGTATGTGAGTTCTTTATGACAAATGTTGAGTCCATGGATTATACGCACTCTCACCCTTCCATCATTGCTAGCCTCTTCGGTACCGTGCATTGCCCTTTCTCACATTGAGAGTTGGTGCAAACTTCATCGGTGCATCCAAACCCCGTGATATGATACACTCTTTCACACATAAACCTCCTTATATCTTCCTCAAAACAGCCACCATACCTACCTATTATGGCATTTCCATAGCAATTCCGAGATATATTGCCATGCAACTTTCCACCATTCCGTTTATCATGACACGTTCATCATTGTCATATTGCTTAGCATGATCATGTAGTTGACATAGTATTTGTGGCAAAGCCATCGTTCATAATTTTTTCATACATGTCACTCTTGGTTCATTGCATATCCCGATACACCACCGGAGGCATTCATATAGAGCCATACTTTGTTCTAGTATCGAGTTGTAATCATTGAGTTGTAAATAAATAGAAGTGTGATGATCATCATTTTCTAGAGCATTGTCCCAAGTGAGGAATAAAAAAAAAGAGAAAGGCCATAAAAAAGAGAAGGCCCAAAAAAAATGAGAGAAAAAGAGAGAAGGGACAATGTTACTATCCTTTACCACACTTGTGCTTCAAAGTAGCACCATAATCTTCATGATAGAGAGTCTCTTGTTTTGTCACTTTCATATACTAGTGGGAATTTTTCATTATAGAACTTAGCTTGTATATTCCAACAATGGGCCTCCTCAAGTGCCCTAGGTCTTCGTGAGCAAGCAAGTTGGATGCACACCCACTTAGTTTCTTTTGTTGAGCTTTCATACATTTATAGCTCTAGTGCATCTGTTGCATGGCAATCCCTATGTCGGTGTCAAAACCGGCGGATCTCGGGTAGGGGGTCCCGAACTGTGTGTCTAAGGCGGATGGTAACAGGAGGCGGGGGACACAATGTTTACCCAGGTTCGGGCCCTCTCGATGGAGGTAATACCCTACTTCCTACTTGATTGATCTTGATGATATGAGTATTACAAGAGTTGATCTACCACGAGATCGTAGAGGCTAAACCCTAGAAGCTAGCCTATGGTATGATTGTTGTTATCCTACGGACTAAACCCTCCGGTTTATATAGACACCGGAGGGGGCTAGGGTTACACAGAGTCGGTTACAAGGGAGGAGATCTACATATCCGTATTGCCAAGCTTGACTTCCACGCCAAGGAGAGTCCCATCCGGACACGGGTCGAAGTCTTCAATCTTGTATCTTCATAGTCCAACAGTCCGGCCAAAGGATATAGTCCGGCTGGAGGACCCCCCAATCCAGGACTCCCTCAGTAGCCCCTGAACCAGGCTTCAATGACGATGAGTCCGGCGCGCAGATTATCTTCGGCATTGCAAGGCGGGTTCCTCCTCCGAATACTCCATAGAAGATTTTGAACACAAGGATAGTGTCCGGCTCTGCAAAACAAGTTCCACATACCACCGCAGAGAGAATAATATTTCCACAAATCTAATCTGCTGACGCATTTTGTAGCATGACATCACACCACGGCCCGGTCATTATTCGAACCGTTTTCCACAACCAGCCACTGCACATATCGCGAGGTGGTTTCCTTGGCACGTCTTGTCGAAGCAGAGATCGTGTCCCCTTATCACGGGATTCTCATCAATACGGGTGTGGGTAACCCAACCGCGCCATCAATTACGACACTTGGGGAATAAGCGATTTTACCAGGTAAGTGGGGAGGCGCATCACATCTTCCGCCCTTATAAAGGGGCAAGGATTCACCCTTTTTACCCACGCCTTCTTCTTCCTTGCTCATCCATTCTTGCGCACTCGAGCTCCAGCGCCCAAGTTCGCGTTTTTCTCCTCAAACCACTCCAAGCATGTCCGGAGCAGGAGGAAAGTGGATGGTCTCCTCCGTTACGGAGGAGAACATCACAAAGCTATGGGGAGCCGGATATCTAGCCGCGGATATCGCACACCGGCTGCGAGATGCGGGGCAGATCATCCCTACGCCCGAACCCCATGAGAGGGTGGTTTTCCTTACCCACTTTGTCCGCGGACTGGGATTTCCCCTCCACCCGTTTGTCCGCGGGCTCATGTTCTACTACGGGCTTGATTTTCACGATCTCGCCCCTAATTTCATCCTCAACATCTCGGCGTTTATCGTCGTGTGCAAGGCCTTCCTCCGCACCAGGCCCCACTTCGGCCTGTGGCTGAAGACCTTCAATGTTAAACCGAAGGTGGTGGTCGGCCAGCAAGCGGAGTGCGGAGGCGCCATGGTGGGCAAAATGCCAAACGTCACCTGGCTCGAAGGCTCCTATGTGGAGACCATAAAGGGGTGGCAATCGGGGTGGTTCTACATCATCGAGCCGTGCGACACCAACTGGGTGGCGGCCCCCGAATTCCGATCCGGAATCCCCACGCTGCTCACCTCCTGGAAAGAGAAGGGCCTGTCCTGGGGTTCATCGGTGGAGCTGACCGGACTCCAGAAATGCATCAGAAACATGATGAGCAAGAAAATCAAGCTTGTCAACGTGGTCCAGGTCGCTGCGAGAGCTCCTCGACACAACGCACAAGGACGTCTGGAAGGTGCTGTTCAAGGGCGCCGAGGTACCTCCTCCCCTTACC
The DNA here is from genome assembly GCF_018294505.1 of Triticum aestivum. Classification (NCBI taxonomy): domain Eukaryota; kingdom Viridiplantae; phylum Streptophyta; class Magnoliopsida; order Poales; family Poaceae; genus Triticum; species Triticum aestivum. The sequence continues at coordinate 166,087,105 of NC_057814.1, read as the reverse complement.
GAGGACCGCGGACTCAGCGCAAAGCGCCATGCCAATCCGGTAAGTTTTTTATATCTCACAGGATGTTTATTTTCCCCAGTTTAATCATGTGCGGGATCTAAGCCTCCATGCCATTAACAGGACTGGGTAGAGACAGTGGAGCAGATCGATTGCCCAGCCCCCTGCCTGAAGATCCTGCATATGCTCTCCTAACGGAGATGCTGGTTCCGGTGCCTTACGAGGTGCCGGTGAAGAAGGCCACGGGGACCCGAAAGGGTCTCCGGCGCAAGGTTATATTGGACTCATCGTCCGATAACTCTGAGGCGCAGTCCTCCCACGAAAACGAGGAGGAGGAAGAGGAAAGTTCTCCCCCCCAGCCGGGGGAGCCAAGAAAAGGAAGGCCGCCCCAACCGGGGAGGCCGAAGGGTCCAAGAACGGAAGGACCCTCCTTCCGGACTGCTCCACGACGGCCGCCTACAGCAACGACGAGTGGTTACCCAGGGACAAGCCCCTGGCAAAGTCGTAAGTATCCGGATACCATAGTAATTCATGGTATGTTTTATTGCACTGCTTCTCATCACGCCGAACATGATTATGCAGTCCATCCCGAGCCCATATCGACGTATCTTCGTCGGCTGGTTCCTTGGACCCGTCAGATATGAACAGCGATTCAGTTCCGACCGCCTCCACCCCTCGCCCTACGAACAACGTCGAGGTGTTATCTCAAAGGGCACCGAGTTGAGGGGAGGTTGTCCTGGAGGCGCCTCAATGCGACATTCCGGACCCTGGGCGCAAGGGGAGCAAGACTCCCATGGGCTCCGAATTCGGCCTCCAGCCGAACAATTCGCCAGAACCTCCAGTGGTTCCGGACTCTGTCAGGCGACCCCCCGTTAAGAGGGGCAAGCCGCCCGTGCCGGTGGCCTCTGTCCATCCAGAGGCACTGGACAACTTGCTGGAAGCGCTTCGCGGCGCTTCCATCGACGAAGAGCACCGCACTATCATGAGTGCGGTGGTCAAGAAGGTTCAGTCCGCCAAGAGCGGACTGACTGAAGCCTATGCCAGCCTCCTAACAGGCTTTGAGGTAAATAACCAGATTATAAGAGAATGTTACCGCATAGACAGTAGCCCCTGATGCTCTGTTTGGCGTTCGTGAAGAAAGGCCGAATAGAGGATCAAATAATGACTCAGGAGTCTAATCAGAATATGTCTATGTGCATATGCAGGCTTCACTGCTGGCCGCTGCCGCACGTACTGCGGAGGTCGCTGCACTGAAGTAGGACCTTGAGCGGTCCAAGGAAGAGCTCGGCCTTACCAAGAGGCAGCTCGAAGAGAACAAAGGTAAGCGATACCCTGTCTGTATATTAAAAAGAAATTTGGTTGTAAAATAATAGGCTCATCATGAATTTGCCAGGGGCCACGACCGAAGTGGTGACCCTGAAAAAGGCGCTGTCCGAGGCCGAAAACAAAGCGGCCAAGGAGCGCATCGAGCGAGAAAAGCAGGAGGCCCGGGTAGGCGAGGTGCAGCAAGAGCTCCAGGCTCTCGCAAAAAAACACGAGTTCTTGGAGCTTGACTCTAAGACGCGAGAGTCCGAGCTTGCTAAGGCCCTCGAAAGCGCACAAAACGCCAAGGCTGAAGCCCACAAGGCCCAATAGGAGATTGAGGCAGTTTAGAAGATAGCAGCGGGTAAGGCATTCATTATGCAAAGCAAGCATGTGAAGGAAACTTTCCTTTTACTTACCCGAGTTTGGAGCTCTCCAGGAGCGTTCGCAGATCTTCCCCGCAGTGTGTTGGATGCCGCGGAGTTTTACCGGGCTGAGGAGGGGAGCTCGACGGAGAAGTTGTTCTGGTCTCAGTATACTGGGACCGAACACCCAATGCCCTTGAGCGACCAGCTGAAGCAACTGGTCGAGCTCCACACGGCGGCAAAAGAAGCCATGAAGGGTCTTATAGTCCGGATGTGGCCTGGCGATCCCCTGCCTGATAGCTACTTCGGTCTGGTGAGGCGGCTTGTGAATACCTGCCCACGGCTTGAAGTCATAAAGCGGTTCGTCTGCATCGAGGTTGCGCGCAGGGCTTTTGCCCGAGCAAAGGTGCACTGGGCGAAGCTGGACGCCGAGAAGCTGGTGAAGGAGGGGCCGTCGGAAGGCAAGGAGCATCGCCACCCCGAGATGTATTATAACAGTGTCCTGAAGGGTTCTCGCCTTGTGGCGGAGGAATGTACTAAGGATGTAATATTTGAATGAATGTACTCATGTGATCCTGTAATATGAAACGAGTTCATTTGTGCTATGCAACGCTTGTGAATTTAAAATATTACCTTCTGTGCGGCCGTTTATAAAATCTGAGAGTTGGCCAGTCGCCGGCTTCTGCCCCCATGTAACTAGTACTGAGGTGTTCGGGATAAACCTGAGCACTCTTTATCCCAATTTTGGGTCCTTCGAGGGAGGTGTTCAGCACAACGAACCAGTCAATCAGACTATAAGGATTTATCACTCTCACTTAGCCATAGAAGTCTACAATTTTAAATTTTGGCGAAGCCCCTAGTATTCGGAAGGCCGAATTTGGGGCGCTATATATGCCTAAGTCGGGCAAGGCCGACTCCTCGCCCGAGGCAGAAAAAGTCTTTAAGGACTTGAGACCTCTCGAACAGCTACCAGCTCTCGCCTTATCATGACAGTCAGTTTTTGGCTTTCTCTACTGAGGTGCTCGTCCGGAAGAACCGGGACACAATCGCAGTAGTTCTCCCAGCGCTACCTTAGCCGATATTGCGGAATGTAAGGTACCAAAACATGGGAGCCGGGCAAACCCAACTATTGACCCAAGACATGATTCGGAGCTGATGCATATAATGTTATAAGTTCGGGGTGCCGCACTGTCGAAAGTGTTCGGACTTCTGACGTCGTATTATGGGGTATACTGAAGCCCCTGGTGTACTGGTCGTACTAGAATGTACGGGTGCAAGTTGTCGTAAATAAACAGACAAGAAAAAGGAAGGGTAATGCAATAATAGACTAATGCTATGCATTGTTATTTAAATAATACGTCAAAGCGTACTGATACAAGTAGTGCAATAAGCAAAAAATAGGACTATTTGACATGTCCTATCCAAGGGTAAGCTGCGTATGGGTATTAAAAATGGGTACTTCGATTGTTATCAGAGACCACCTGGGGATTCCCTTGTACGTCTTAGCTTCTTGCCTCCTTGGTTGTTCCTTCCCGTAATGTGTCCAGCAATCAGACTGCCGGAAAGGGCTTCCAGAGAGTGAGGTCTTGAAAGAGAGGAAATGATAAAGGTATACAGCCCCTGGGGCGGTTGAGCCGCATTGTGGGACATGCCCTGGTCGTGCCCCCGCCTATGCCCATGGTATTTTTAGTGCCTAATTATGTACGCACGGCGCAGATTTCGTCGCTTGACTGGGACTAGGACGGGGGCCGAATTGCTAGGCAAGCTCTGATCGTGCTAGGCGATCCTGTTGCAGGTTACTCCAGACTCGCTTGAAGGTGTCTGGGGGCTTTATCGCTGAATTGGCGGTTTGCCTTGAAAGGCTGCTTTGTGCCTCAGCTGCGAGGGCCGCGGTGTCCTCCTCCATGCGGAGCGAGCGTTCTGTGTTTCCATTGACTGTTATAACCCCACGAGGTCCTGGCATTTTGAGCTTGAGGTATGCATAATGCGGTACCACATTGAATCTGGCAAATGCGGTTCGCCCGAGCAGTGCGTGATAGCCACCGCGAAACGGGACGATATCGAAGATTAACTCCTTGCTTCGGAAGTTGTCCGGAGATCCGAAGACCACTTCCAGTGTGATTGAGCCCGTGCAATGGGCCTCTACACCTGGGATGACACCTTTAAAGGTGGTTTTAGTGGGTTTGATCCTCGAGGGGTCTATGCCCATTTTGCGCACTGTATCCTGATAGAGCAGGTTCAGGCTGCTGCCGCCGTCCATAAGGACTCGGGTGAGGTGAAATCCGTCAATGATGGGGTCTAGGACCAATGCGGCAGATCCGCCATGACAGATACTAGTGGGGTGGTCCCTGTGATTGAAGGTGATCGGACAAGAGGACCATGGGTTGAACTTTGGGGCGACAGGCTCCATCGCATAGACGTCCCTTAGTGCACGCTTCCGTTCCCTCTTGGGAATGTGGGTTGCGTATATCATGTTCACCGTCTTCACTTGTGGGGGGAACCTCTTCTGTCCTCCCGTGTTCGGCGGTCGGGGCTCCTCCTCGTCATCGCTATGCAGCCCCTTGTCCTTGTTTTCGGCATTCAACTTGCCGGCCTGCTTGAACACCCAGCGTTCTCTGTTGGTGTGATTGGCTGGCTTATCGGGGTGCCGTGGATTTGACACGAGCGATCGAGTATGCGGTCCAAACTGGACGCGCCCGGAGTACTTCTTTTGAATGGCTTTTTCCGATGACCGGGTTTAGAGCCATTGAATCCGGCATTGACTGCCGTATCTTCGGCGTTATCGCCGTTGTTGCGGCGCTTATGTCTGTTACGGCGTGGTCTGCCGTTATTATCTTTGGTATCTGAAGTGCCCGGATTCCTTGATGTGTTGTTGCTGCGAGCCAGCCAGCTATCCTCACCCGCGCAAAAGCGGGTCATGAGTGTCGTGAGGGCTGCCATAGACTTCGGCTTCTCCTGGCCGAGGTGCCGGGCGAGCCACTCGTCACGGATGTTATGCTTAAATGCCGCTAAGGCCTCTGCATCCGGACAGTCGACAATTTGGTTTTTCTTAGTTAAGAATCGGGTCCAGAATTGCCTGGCCGATTCCCCTGGCTGCTGAGTTATATGGCTCAAGTCATCAGCATCCGGTGGTCGCACATAAGTGCCCTGGAAGTTGTCGAGGAATGCATCTTCCAAATCCGCCCAACTGCCAACGGAGTCTGCTCGCAAGCTATTCAGCCAATGCCGAGCTGGTCCTTTGAGTTTTAGTGGGAGGTACTTGATGGCATGTAGATCATCACCGCGAGCCATGTGGATGTGGAGGAGGAAATCCTCGATCCATACCGCGGGATCTGTTGTACCGTCATATGATTCAATATTTATGGGTTTAAAACCCTCTGGGAATTCGTGATCCATTACTTCATCAGTGAAGCATAGGGGGTGTGCGGCGCCTCTGTGCCGGGCTATGTCGCGACGCAGTTCATATGAGTCTTGTCTGCTGTATTCGGCCCGGCTGGATTTGCTTTTAGTGTATCCGGCGTGACGGTCATCGTCCCGCATTGGTGCGTGCCCCCGTGATCCGTAGATCGATCTTGCATGTTTTGCCTTGTTTTCCAATACGTCTCGCAGGTCCTGCGTGTTGCCCCGGGCCTTGGTATTTTTGTTTGATTGGCGGCGGGACGTGGGCTGGACTTCGGGCTGAAATGCCTCTCTGTCTCGGCCACGAGGTGGCCAATCAGCCGCATCATACGCTGGTGATGTAGGTTTCAATGCTTCCTCCTCTAGTTGAGGTAGCAACCTGCGCTTTGGATAACTCTTGGTTGGGCGTTCGAGTTCGTATTCCTCGGCCGCAAGGACTTCAGTCCATCTGTCTGCTAGCAAATCTTGATCAGCTCGAAGCTGTTGTTGTTTTTTCTTCACTCTATTTGCTGTGGCTATAAGCCGGCGCTTGAAGCGCTCCTGCTCGACGGGATCCTCAGGCACGATAAATTCGTCGTCGCCGAGGCTCACCTCATCTTCAGAGAGAAGCATGTAATTGTCATCCTTCGTTTCTCCATCTGCTGCCTGTTCTGGAGGGCTAGCTTGTTCATCCTCCCGCTCTAAATCTGGCTGGAGGGGATTGTCGTCGTCTTCGGCACTATCCGGAGTGTTATTGTCCCTTGTGCCGGTATCACTACTTTTTCTATGGCGGGACTTAGAGCGGCACCGCTGACGTTGATGCTTGGGTTGCTTCTTGGAGGGGTCATCCTCCGCTGTCTTATCGCCATCTCCTTCTTTGGGGGTATCCACCATGTATATATCATATGATGAGGTGGCGGTCCAGCGCCCTGTGGGCGGTGGTTCCTGTTCGTCTCCTGCATCGTCGTCCATACCGTCGATGTCTTCGGAGTCGAAGTCGAGCATGTCGGTTAAATCGTCGATAGTGGCTACTAAGTGGGTGGTGGGTGGGGAGCGAATTTCTTCGTCGTCCGCATCCCATTCTAGCCGGACAAAGTTCGGCCAAGGTTCTCCTGACAAGGAGAGAGACCTTAATGAGTTTAGCACATCGCCCAAGATATCCGCGGAGGTAAACTCCATGATTGGTGCCCAATCGGATTCGATAGGCACGGACGCAGGCGGCTCGGAGCCCGTCGCCGGGGACGAATCCAATTATTCGGCAACACGGCTCTCGTAGGAGGTAAGGTCAGTATTCGGCACAATAGCCGCTGAGTGTGCGGCCTCCGTGGCGGGGTCCATCCACCCGTCCACAGATGGCGCAATTTGTTCCGGATTTAGGGCCGGAGTAGTTGCAGGCGTGATCTCCCGAACACAGTCCGACGGCAGAGCTAAATCATGCTCGTCGTGATTGTGCGGCGCACCTGACATGGGCTCGAATCCGTCGAAGATCAAGTCTCCGCGGACGTCGGCAGTATAGTTCAAGTTTCCAAACCTGACCTAACGGCCAGGGGCGTAGCTATCGATCTGCTCCAGATGGCCAAGCGAGTTAACCCGCAGTACGAAGCTGCCCAATACGAAGATCTATCCAGGGAGGAAAACCTCACCCTGGATCGCATCGTTGCCGATGATCGAAGGAGCCATCAAGCCTTACGGTGACGACACAATGGAACTCTCAATGAAAGCACCAATGTCGGTGTCAAGAGTTGATCTACCACGAGATCGTAGAGGCTAAACCCTAGAAGCTAGCCTATGGTATGATTGTTGTTGTCCTACGGACTAAACCCTCCGGTTTATATAGACACCGGAGGGGGCTAGGGTTACACAGAGTCGGTTACAAGGGAGGAGATCTACATATCCGTATTGCCAAGCTTGCCTTCCACGCCAAGGAGAGTCCCATCCGGACACGGGTCGAAGTCTTCAATCTTGTATCTTCATAGTCCAACAGTCCGGCCAAAGGATATAGTCCGGCTGTCCGAGGACCCCCCAATCCAGGACTCCCTCACCCTACTCCTTGCATTAACATCAATTGATGGGCATCTCCATAGCTCATTGATTAGCCTCGTTGATGTGAGACTTTCTCCTTTTTTGTCTTCTCCACATAACCCCCATCATTATACTCTATTCCACCCATAGTGCTATGTCCATGGCTCGTGCTCATGTATTGCGTGAAAGTTTATAGGTTTGAGATTACCAAAGTATGAAACAATTGCTTGGCTTGTCATCTAGGTTGTGCATGATGAGTGCATTCTTGTGTGACGAAAATGGAGCATGACTAAACTATATGATTTTGTAGGGATGAACTTTCTTTGGCCATGTTATTTTGAGAGGACATAATTGCTTAGTTAGTATGCTTGAAGTATTATTATTTTTATGTCAATATGAACTTTTATCTTGAATCTTTCGGATCTGAATATTCATACCACAATTAAGAAGAATTACATTGAAATTATGCCTAGTAGCACCCCGCATCAAAATTTCTGTTTTTATCATTTACCTACTCGAGGACGAGCAGGAATTAAGCTGTGGGATGCTTGATACGTCTCCAACGTATCTATAATTTTTGATTGCTCCATGCTATATTATCTTCTGTTTTGGACATTATTGGGCTTTATTATTCACTTCTATATTATTTTTGGGACTAACCTATTAACCGGAGGCCCAGCCCAGAATTGCTGTTTTTTGCCTATTTCAGAGTTTCGCAGAAAAAGAATATCAAACGGAGTCCAAACGGAATGAAACCTTCGGGAACATGATTTTTGAAACGAACAAGATCCAGGAGACTTGGACACTATGTCAAGCAGCCAACATGGAAGCCACGAGGTAGGGGGGCGCGCCTACCCGGGCGCGCCCTCCACCCTTGTGGGCCCCCTGTTGCTCCACCGACGTACTTCTGCCTCCTATATATACCTACGTACCCCCAAACGATCAGAGACGGAGCCAAAAACCTAATTCCACCGCCGCAACCTTCTGTACCCACGAGATACCATCTTGGGGCCTATTCCGGAGCTCCGACGAAAGGCGCATCGATCACGGGGGGCTTCTACATCAACACCATAGCCCCTCTGATGAAGTGTGAGTAGTTTACCTCAGACCTTCGGGTCCATAGTTATTAGCTAGATGGCTTTCTCTCTCTTTTTGGATCTCAATACAATGTTCTCCCCCTCTCTCGTGGAGATCTATTCGATGTAATCTTCTTTTGCGGTGTGTTTGTTGAGACCGATGAATTGTGGGTTTATGATCAAGTTTATCTATGAGCAATATTTGAATCTTCTCTGAATTCTTTTATGTATGATTGGTTATCTTTGCAAGTCTCTTCGAATTATCAGTTTGGTTTGGCCTACTAGATTGATCTTTCTTGCAATGGGAGAAGTGCTTAGCTTTGGGTTCAATCTTGCGGTGTCCTTTCCCAGTGACAGTAGGGGCAGCAAGGCACGTATTGTATTGTTGCCATCGAGGATAACAAGATGGTTTTTTATCATATTGCATGAATTTATCCCTCTACATCATGTCATCTTGCTTAAGGCGTTACTCTGTTCTTATGAACTTAATACTCTAGATGCATACTGGATAGCGGTCGATGTGTGGAGTAATAGTAGTAGATGCAGGCAGGAGTCGGTCTACTTGTCTCGGACGTGATGCCTATATACATGATCATACCTAGTTATTCTCATAACTATGCTCAATTCTGTCAATTGCTCAACAGTAATTTGTTCACCCACCGTAAAATACTTATGCTCCTGAGAGAAGCCACTAGTGAAACCTATGGCCCCCGGGTCTATCTTCATCATATTAATCTTCCAACACTTAGTTATTTCCGTTGCTTTTTTACTTTGCTTTTTATTTTACTTTGCATCTTTATCATAAAAATACCAAAAATATTATCCTATCATATCTATCAGATCTCACTCTCGTATGTGACCGTGTAGGGATTGACAATACCTTATCGCGTTGGTTGCGAGGATTTATTTGTTTTGTGTAGGTGTGAGGGACTCGCGCGTAGCCTCCTACTGGATTGATACCTTGGTTCTCAAAAACTGAGGGAAATACTTACGCTACTTTGCTGCATCACCCTTTCCTCTTCAAGGGAAAACCAATGCAGTGCTCAATAGGCAGCAGGGGGCGGCCCCTCTTTTGATAAAAAAGTCATAACATGACTTGTCAGGCTCAATCCAAGATCGACTTGGAGCTACCGAAGAGGTTCAACAGTTATAGTGCACTAGTGCAGGCGACTGCTACTTCTTGAGCTTGTGTTGATTTTTCCCTTGAAGAGGAAAGGGTGATGCAGCAAAGTAGAGATATGTATTTCCCTCGGTTAAGAACCAAGGTATCAATCTAGTAGGAGGCACAAGCAAGTCCCTAATAGATGCACCTGCACAAACTAACAAACACTTGCACTCAATGTGAAAAAGGGGTTGTCAATCCCTTCACAATCACTAGCAAAAGTGAGATCTAATAGAGATAGTTATAAAAGATAAGTAAAAGAGTAAAATAAAGTAAATATAAATAAGCAAGGTATTTTTGGGTTTTTGGTTTTTAGATCTGAAAATAATATGATAGAAAATAGACCCTGGGGCCATAGGTTTCACTAGAGGCTTCTCTCTTGAAGAAAACATACGGTGGGTAAACAAATTACTGTTGAGCAATTGGTAGAAAAGCGCATAGTTATAACGATATCCAAGGCAATGATCATGAATATAGGCATCACGCCCGTGACAGTAGACCAACTCCTACCTGCATCTACTACTATTACTCCACACATCGCCCGCTATCCAGCTTGCATCTAGTGTATTAAGTTAACATGAACGGAGTAACGCCTTAAGCAAGGTGATATGGTGTAGAGGGATATATCCAATCAATATAGTAAAAAACCAATCTTTTTATCCTTAATGGCAACAATACAAATACGTGTTTGATATCCCACAAGCATAGGGGGTCGCAACAATTTTCGAGGGTAGAGTATTCAACCCAAACTTATTGATTCGACACAAGGGGAGCCAAAGAATACTCCCGAGTATTAGCAGCTGAGTTGTCAATTCAACCACACCTGAAAGAATTAATATCTGCAGCAAAGTGTTTAGTATCAAAGTAGTATGGAAGTAACGGTAACGGTGGCAAAAGTAACAGTAGCAGTTTTGTAGTGGTTGTAACAGTAGCAATGACAAAGTAACTTGGGGCAAAGATCAATATGTGAAAAGCTCGTAGGCAACGGATCAGTCATGGACAATTATGTTGGATGGCATTCATCATGTAGGCTTGTATTTCGTATATAGTCATACGTGCTTATGGAAAAGAATTTGCATGACATCTTTTGTCCTACCCTCCCGTGGCAGCGGGGTCCTTGTGGAAACTACGGGATATTAAGGCCTCCTAATAATAGAGAACTAGACCAAAGCATTAGCACTTAGTGAATACATGAACTCCTCAAACTATGGTAATCATCGAAAAGAATCCCAATTATTGTCACCTTGGGGTATGTGGATCGTAACTCTTAATAGGTGTCTACAACTTGCAAGATAGGATCAAGAACACAAATATATTCATGAAAACATAATAGGTTCAGATCTGAAATCATGGCCCTCGGGCCCTAGTGACAATCATTAAGCATAGAAAAGTCATAGCAACATCAATCTTAGAACATATTGGATACTAGGGATCAAACCTAACAAAACTAACTCGATTACATGATAAATCTCATCCAACTCATCACCATCCAGCAAGCCTACGATAGAATTACTCACGCACGACGGTGAGCATCATGAAATTGGTGATGGAGGAAGGTTGGTGATGATGATGGCGACGGATCCCCCTTTCCGGAGCCTAGAATGGACTCCAGATCAGCCCTCCCGATGAAGAACATGAGGTGGCGGCGGCTCTGTATCATAAAACGCGATGAATCATTCTCTTCGATTTTTTTCTCCGCGAATAGGTACTTATAGAGTTGGAATTAGGGTCGGAGGAGGTCCAGGGGGCCCACAAGCTTGCAGGGCGCACCCTAGGGGGGTGGGCGTACCCCTAGGGCTTGTGGCCTCTAGGTGGCCCCCTTTGGTTGATTCTTGCGTCAATATTTTTTATATATTCTAAAAATATTCTCCGTAAATTTTCAGGTCAATCCGAGAACTTTTATTTCTGCACAAAAATAACACCATGGCAATTCTGCTGAAAACAACATCAGTCTGGGTTAGTTCCATTCAAATCATGAAAATTAGAGTTCAAAACAAGGGCAAAAGAGTTTGGAAAAGTAGATATGATGGAGACGTATCAACTCCCCCAAGCTTAACCCATTGCTTGTCCTCAAGCAATTCAGTTGACAAACTGAAAGTGACAAAGAAAAACTTTTACAAACTCTGTTTGATCTTGTTGTTCCAAATATGTATAGCCAAAAAAAATTCAGGTTTTCAGCAAATATTATGAAGTAACCATATTCACAATAACATTTAGGTCTCATATTTACTCATATCAGTGTCATAATCAACTAGTGAGCAATAATAATAAATCTCGGATGACAACACTTTTTCAAAACAATCATGATATAATATGACAAAATGGTATCTCGCTAGCCCTTTCTGAGACCGCAAAACATAAATGCAGAGCACCCCTGAAGATCAAGGACTAACTAGACATTATAATTCATGGCAAAAGAGATCCAGTCACACTCATACTCAATATCAATAAATAACAAAGCATACAAATGATAGTGGTGCTCTCTAACTGGTGCTTTTTATAAGAGGATGATGACTCAACAATAGAAGTAAATAGATAGGCCCTTCGCGGAGGGAAGCAGGGATTTGCAGAGGTGCCAGAGCTCGAGCTTTTGAAACAAGATGAATATAACTTTGAGCGGTATGCTTTCATTGTCAACGTAACAACCAAGATATCTCACTATCTTCCATGCTAGATACATTATAGGCGGTTCCCAAACAGAATGGTAAATTTTTTACTCCCCCTCCACCAACAATCACACTTCACAGCCGGCCGCATCAACGGGTATCGTCCATACCAACAACAGTCCTGGGGGAGTTTTGTTTGATATTTATATTTTGATTTGATTTCGAGCATGGAACTGGGCATCCCATTACCAGCCACTTTCTCGTGAATGACAAGTGAATAAACACTTATCCTGAGAACAACCCACCTAGCATGGAAGATACTGACAGCCCCCAGTTGCTACATGAGCGATTCGGGCATACAAAACAGATTATTATTTGAAGGTTTAGAGTTTGGCACATGCAAATTTACTTGGAACGGCAAGTAAATACCGCATATAGGTAGGTATGGTGGACTCATATGGAACAACATTGGGTTTAATAAGGAAGTGGATGCACAAGAAGTATTCCCGCTTAGTACAAGTGAAGGCTAGCAAAAGATTGAGGAGCGACCAACTAGAGAGCGACAACGATCATAAACATGCATTGAGATTAACCAACATTGAGTGCAAGCATGAGTAGGATATAAATCACCATGAACATAAATATCGTAGAGGCTATGTTGTTTTTGTTTCAACTACATGTGCCAAGTCAAGCCACTCGAATCATTCAAAGGAGGATACCATCCTATCATACTACATCACAACCATTTTAAAAGCATGTTGGCACACAAGGTAAATCTTTATCAACTCCTAGCCAATTAAGCATGGCATGAGTAACTATAATCTCTAATTGTCATTGCAAACATGTTTCATTCATAATGGGCTTAATCAAGAACGATGAGCTAATCATATTTACACAAACAAAATAGGTCGAGTTCGTACCAGCTTTTCTCCAGCTCAATTATTTCATCATATATCGTCATTATTGCCTTTCACTTGCACGACCGAACAGTGTGAATAATAATAAGAGTGCACGTGGATTGGACTAAGCTGGAATCTGCAAACATTTATTCAAAAGGATAAGATAAGGTAATATGGGCTCTTTGTTAGATCAACAATAATGCATATGAGAGCCACTCAACATTTTCATCGTGGTCTTCTCCTTATGACCCAAAGAAAGGAAAAAGAATTTCGAAGAAACACACTGATTTTTTTAGTTTTTGTTGTTTTTCTAAAGAAAGTAAAACAAGAACGAGAAAAACTATAAGGTTGATCAAGTCTTATTAACAAACTTCTTCCGAATGACATGAAACTGGAGAACTTTCATATACCACTAGGTTACCTCAACAGGGATATGCATGTCCCCAACAATAAGAATATCATATTTCTTTTTGACAGTTGGAATAGGGAATTTAAAACCACCAATAGCAATAGTTGAAATTTTTCCAATAGAATTGATGCTTTTAACTTGAGGTTTTTTCTTCGAAAAGTGCACCGTATGCTCATTACCATTACCATGAAAAGTGACATTGCCCTTGTCGCAATCAATAGCAGCCCCTGCAGTATTCAAAAAGGGTCTACCAAGGATGGTCGACATACTGTCGTCCTCGGGTATATCAAGAATAACAAAGTCCATTAAAATAGTAACATTTGCAACTACGACAAGCACGTCCTCACAAATACCGATGGGTATATGAAAGTGCAACTATCCCTGGGTGGTTTTGGTAATTCCTAACAACATATAGCTCATTGAGCTAATGCTATTTCAAGATAAGTATTTCAGGAAAGCTCAATGATTGGCATGGCATGGATTAAAAACGGACCCTTCAAAATGCTAAGGACAAAAGATTGGCTCAAGCTCAAAGAACAAGACTCTACATTTTCTATTTTAGTGATCCAAGATCACATTGAGTCTATAGGAAAAGCCAATACTATTAAGAAGGGATGAGGTGTTGCTTAATGAGGTGCTTGCTCAAAATGCTTAGTGATATGCTCCAAAACCCTCCACTACTTTCTCATATCCACATATGTCCCAAACCACAAGTCCAACTCGGCCCCACCGATTCTTTCTATCCGGCGCCACCGAGTTCAGTTGACATAGCCACTGCCAGAAACCCTAGTCTTTTCCGTCTCACCGATAGGGATCTCGGTCTCACCGAGATGGGATTGTAATCTCTCTGTTTCCTTTTCGTAACGTTTCGGTCAAACTGAGATGAGCGATCGGTCCCACCGAGATTGCAATGCAAACACTCTGTTTCCTTTTCGTAACATTTCGGTCCAACCGAGATGAGCGAATCGGTCCCACCGAGTTTGCCTCACCAACTCTCTGTTTGACTATTACCAAAATCGGTTCCATCGAGTTTGTGTACTCGGTCTCACCGAGATTACGTTATGCCCTAACCCTAGTGATATAGGTCCCACCGAGTTGACGTGTCGATCCCACCGAAACACCTAACGGTCACATTATGAACCAAATCGGTCTGACCGAGTTCTCTGAATCAGTCCCACCGAGTTTGGTGATTTGTGTGTAACGGTTAGATTTTGTGTGGACGCTATATATACCCCTCCACCCACTCTTCATTCATGGAGAGAGCCATCAGAACATGCCTACACTTCCAACACATATTTTCTGAGAGAGAACCACCTACACTTGTGTTGAGGTCAAGATATCCCATTCCAACCACATAAATCTTGATCTCTAGCCTTCCCCAAGTTGCTTTCCACTCAAATCTTCTTTCTACCTAATCCAATCCTATGAGAGAGAGTTGAGTGTTGGGGAGACTATCATTTGAAGCACAAGAGCAAGGAGTTCATCATCAACACACCATTTGTTACTTCTTGGAGAGTGGTGTCTCCTAGACTGGCTAGGTGTCACTTGGGAGCCTCCGACAAGATTGTGGAGTTGAACCAAGGAGTTTGTAAGGGCAAGGAGACCGCCTACTTCGTGAAGATCTACCCTAGTGAGGCAAGTCCTTCGTGGGCGACGACCATGGTGGGATAGACAAGGTTGCTTCTTCGTGGACCCTTCGTGGGTGGAGCCCTCTGTGGACTCACGCAACCGTTACCCTTCGTGGGTTGAAGTCTCCATCAACTTGGATGTACGATAGCACCACCTATCGGAACCACGGATAAAAATCTCCGTGTCAACATTGCGTTTGCTCCCTCAAACTCATCCCTTTACCTTCATATGCAATTGTTTTACATTCCGCTGCTATACTCTTAGAATTGCATGTGTAGGTTGATTGCTTGACTTGGGCTAAGTTGCTAAAATCTGCCAAGAAATAAAATTAGGAAAGGCTAGATTTTTATTTGGTCAAGTAGTCTAATCACCCCCCTCTAGACATACTTTCAATCCTACAAGTGGTATCAGAGCTTTGGTCTCCATTTGCTTTGATTTCCATAGCTTTTGGTGGTCATAGCCTTGGTTTCACAACCTAGGAGAGTATGTCGTCTAGTGAGGGAAATTACCACCATAGAGGTCCTTACTTTGATGGTACAAATTTTGCTAGTTGGAATCATAAGATGAAAATGCATATTATTGGAGATAACCCCGCCGTTTGGGCTATTGTGTGTATTGGCTTGCAAGGTGAATTCTTTGATGGGAGAGAACCAAACCGTGAAGCTACCGCAGAAGAGTTGAAGATGCTACAATACAATGCTCAAGCCTGTGATATTCTCTTCAACGGATTGTGCCCCAAAGAATTCAACAAAATCAGCCGTCTTGAGAATGCAAAGGAAATTTGGGATACTTTGATTGATATGCACAAAGGTACCGACTCCATCAAGGAATCCAAGTTGGATGTGCTTCAAAGTCAACTTGACAAGTTCAAAATGAAGGATGGTGAAGGTGTCGCTAAAATGTACTCTAGGCTTGCTCTCATCACAAATGAGATTGCCGGCTTAGGAAGTGAAGAGATGACCGACAAATTCATCATCAAGAAGATCCTAAGAGCCTTGGATGGAAAATATGATACCGTGTGCACATTGATCCAAATGATGCCCAATTACAAATATCTCAAGCCAACGGAAGTCATTGGAAGAATTGTTGCTCATGAGATGTCACTCAAGGATAAAGAAGAGCTTCACAATAAGTCAAGTGGTGCTTACAAAGCCTCATGTGATGCTCCCACATCATCATGTGAGAAACAAACCTTCAATGAAGAATTGAGTCTAATGGTGAAGAACTTCAACAAGTTCTACAAGAGTAGAAGCAAAGAAAGAAGTTCCAAGTCAAGGTCCTACAATGACAAAAGATCTTCTAGTCGTGAGCGTAATTGCTACAATTGTGGAAGACCCAGACACTACTCCAATGAGTGTACGCCCCCCTAAAAAAGAAGAGAAGATTCTCCCAAACGAAGAAGTAGAAGAGAAGAATCACCACCAAGAGAAAGGAGGAGTAGAGATGATCGTTATGAACGAAAACCCTCTAGGAGAAGCAAGGACTCGGAAAGGAAACAAAAGTCATCAAGGAGCCACACAAAAAGAAGACATCAAGCTCATGTTGGTGAATGGGTATCCGGCTCCGACTCCGACAATCACTCCGAAAGAAGTTATCACTCCGACTCCGAATATACTCAAGATGAAGGTGTTGCCGGTCTAGCACTTGTGTCAACCAACTCCTACGACATATTTGACTCACCAAATGAAGGAATTGGAAGATGCTTCATGGCCAAAGGTCCAAAGGTAACACATCCCGAGTATGTTGATTTCAATAGTGATGAACATGATTTGCTAGGTGATGATGATTTACTTGTTGACAACTCTAGTGATGAAAACTATGATGAAACATCAATTACTCATGCTAATCAAGATAAAACGAATGACGATGATAAGAAGGAGATTGAGCATCTAACTAAAGAACTAAACACTCTTAAGTTAGCTCATGAAACTACCTTGGAAAATCATCGAGAACTTTTAAAGACACATGATAAGCTACGCTTTGAAAAGCTCAATCTTGAGCAAGAGCATGAGTTTTTAAAGGCAATCAATGATGATCTTCGCAAGAAAAGTTCTTCTTACATTGCCAAGCGTTTACTCTTGTCTACTTACATGCCACAAGTTAAATCTAGCAACAAGAACAAGAAAGATGCTTCATCTAGTAGTAACAACAATCATGCTAAATCCAATGTTGTTGCATCTAGTAGTTCTCTTGATTCCACTAATGATTCTCTTAGCCAAGTTACACTTGAGCAAGAAAATAGCTTATTGAAGGGAATTATAGAGAAAGGTGTTTACAAGAGCCTTGCCGGAAGTAAGCAATTTGAGGAAATTGTACGCAAGCAAGGAAGACACCGGAAGAATCAAGGTGTTGGTTTTGAACGAAAGTTCAATGCCAATGGAGTTGAGTGGGAAGAAGATCAATACCCCAAGACGAAGTTTGTTCCTCAACAAGAGAAGTATGATCCTACTTCTTTCAAAGGGACACAAGCTCAAGATGATCTTCCACCACAAGACCACAAGCAAAAAGGCAAGGACAAGCTTCAAGAGGAAATTGATGCATTTGAAGAAGCACCTAAGGCCTTGGTCAAGTGGGTTCCCAAGACTACATCAAGTTATACTTCATCAAGTACAACTACAACTCCAAAGATTCCCATCAAGACGGTGTGGATCCAGAAGAAGAAGAACTAGAGAGTTCTTGAGGGTGACTCCGCCAACATACTTCACTCTTATCATTTTGGCGACAACAAGTGCAAACAACCTCCACATCTTGCACTAGTTCAAGGAGTCACAAACCCTCTTGTTGGTAAGACAAGGGACAAGGTAACCCAATGCTTTCATGGACATCATCTTGTGTATGCATCACTCTATGTCTATGGATATCCTTGTTTGTTCCTTGTGGGACTAACCCGTGTAGGTATTGAAAGTGCAACCCACTCCAAAGGATTGCTCCGAATGATCTACATCAACATCGAGCATTTACATCTTCAACACCTATATGAAGTCATCATCGACAAAACCCAAGGTTAGTTGATCCCTCTTAGGGGGGATATCACATCTAGGGGGAGCTTTACTCTAATCAATTGAGCTAAAGCAACTCTAATGGTGTGAACACAACAATGCTTTATGTAAAAGTGGTAACCCCACTTGTGCTTAAACGATGAGTATGACCTATGATAAAATGTTCTCATTTGACTCCTAAGTCAATATACTCATATATAGATGGCCTAGTCATCGCCAAAGTTCTTGATAGACGCTAGAGTGTTTGTGCATGCTTTGTCACATATTTCATTTGCCATTTTATTGTGTGAGCATGTTGGTTGCATATTTCACTCATTCGAGGACATCCATTTGTTGTTCTGAATGTTTGACTTTTTTCTCTTTTGCCAAATGGATGGACAAGAATGCCTAAGAACTCCCTCTAGCTATCTATGCTTTTCTCGTCTCAAACTCTATTCATGCTACATCACAAAGTTTGATCAAGTCAGATTCGAACCACTCTGTGTGAGGAGCACTCAGAGTTCCCGATTCATCATAGACTTACACCTCCAAAACCTCTTTGTGCATCTCGGTCTGACCGATTCATCCCTTTCGGTCCTACCGAGATCACTAAGTTGATCTAGGGTTTTCAATCTTGGTGCAACCGATTAGAACCCTTCGGTCACACCGAGTTGCAGTAACTGCTTGCAATTTTGCATCTCGGTGCCACCGAGTCGTTCCACTCGGTCACACCGACAAGGTCAGGTTATATATACCGACGGGCCAAATTTTGGAAATTTTTTCGAACCCTCTCGCCCGCGCATAACCTGCTCTGCCTCTTCGGGTCTCCGGATCGTCCTCTCGTCGCCAGCGACCTCCCGCCGCTAGTCTCCTCCGCCGTCAATGGAAATCTTCACCGCCGTTGTCGCCGTAGCAAGTTCGTCGCCGAACTAGGGTACGAACTTGATCATTGTGCTAATCCTTAACTCCGATTCTTAGCACATTGCTTTGCCATGATTCTCGCCACGATTGAAATCATCCTGTCCAGCGAAAACATCCCGTAGATTAGTTTTGATTTGAAAATTTAGGGTTAGATCTCCGCCGAATTCATCTCGGACCGACCGAGTTGTAGAAATCGGTCTCACCAATTTTGGCTTAGGCCAGAGCACACGCGTTTTTGGTGTGACCGAAAATTGCAAATCGGTGTGACCGAGTTCAATTCTCTGTGAAACCCTAGCAGTCTCGGTACCACCGAACTGTGACTCGGTCTGACCGAGTTCACTATTTTAGGTTCCAAAAGCTGCTTCGGTATCACCGAGTTTACAAATCGGTAGATCCGAAATGCTTTCTGTGAAGAACTAAAACTAAGTTTTTAAGTCATCTGTTTTGCAAAACTCCTGTACTTTGTGATGCTCATCTACTCTACCTCATCTATAACCTATTCACAGGGTCTGCTGTCAGAGAATTTGCAGAGATGTCTGATCAAAGTGATAGTCATAACAGGTCTGAGCAACATGTGCAGTTGAGTGAGGGTTCAGATCCCTCCAGCAGTTATGATGATGGCAGCAGGAGCACTCCCAGCAATCTGCCAAAGGCTGCTACCAGGGCAAGGAAGAAGAGGAATTCTGACTCTGAAGATGAAGATTATGTGGCAGTTGAAGATGAAGCCACTTCAAAGAAGAAGGTGCTAAAGAAAGAGTATGGCACAGCTGCAACAAAGCCTGGTATGAAAACTAAGATGCCAGCAAGAAGACAGCCAATGTCAAAGCCAAGGAAAGTTGCCACAGGGGAAACCATGAAGTTCACCATTGAATCAGATGATGGTGAAGCAGCAGGTGATGGTAAGAAGAAGAGGGCCATAACCACTACTGCCAAAGTTCTTGGCAAGCCCTCAATGAGGAGAGATTCAAAAGAAGAGGAAGAGGATGCTGCACCAGCACCCAAAGCTCAGAAGCTTATGTGAGATGCTATCAAATCAGGGGCTGCTCCATCAAAGCCCAAAGCTGCTCCCAAGGCTACTGCTCCAGCTCCAAAGCCAAAACCCAAGAGGAGCACTAGGAATATCCCTGCTGAAGAGAAGAACAAGGCCCCAGTGCCTCAAGCTGCTGAAGAAGAAGATGATTCTGTTGTGTTGAGAAAGCTGAAGCCCAAGATCCCTGACCACACTGATGCACACCCAGTTGCAGAGAACATGAAAATCAGGAAGGATGCAGGATTGAGATTATGGAGACAATCTGATCCATATGCTGTAAGGAGAAGAACTGATGTGGACTACATGTTTCACACTAAGGAACAACAGGACTTCTATGAGACAATTTTGCTTGACAAGAAGCCCATTGTATGTGATATGAGATGGGTTGACTGGGAATTCATCAAGGAGAATGATGATCACTTTCCTGGAGTGCTTGATAGCTTTAAGGCATGTGGAGTGGATACCTTTGTTGCCCAGAAGCTCACCAAGTGGAATGATGAGCTCATCATGCAGTTTTACTCCACTGCCCACTTCTATCCAGATGGAAGGATAGAATGGATGTCTGAGGGTACTAGGTACCAATCTACAGTTGATGAGTGGGCCAAGCTTATAAATGCTCCTGAGGAACATGAGGATGACTTGGACATTTATGCAGAGAATAAGAAAGACCACAACACTATGGCTAACATGTACAAGGAGATCCCAGATGCTGCTTTGGAAACACATAAGTTTGGATCTGTCCATTACTTGTTGTCTGGTCTGCCAACAATCAACTGGATCTTAAGGCACACACTTCTACCCAAGTCAGGTGATCGCAAGATGATCAGAGGACATGCTATCAACTTTCTGCACATATTTGATGTCCCACAGAAGTTCAAAGTTATGAGCCTGATTGTTGAAACAATCAAGAGGACTGCAGCTGATCAGAAGAGAAGTTGTGGGTATGCCCCACACATTCAGGAGCTCATCAACTCAAAGATGGGCACAGTCACATATCTTTTGGACAAGGTGCACCTGCCCATCTATCCTGAATTTGAAGATAACACTATTGTGATGAACGAGAATGAACCATCTTCAGCTCAAGCACATGAAAAGAGAGAGAAGGCTAAGGCAGAGAAGGCTGCTAAGATGCCAACAGCAGAGGAGGCATCTCAGGTATTCTTGAAGAGCAAGCAAGACCAGCTTGGATATCTGATCCAATCCACCCTAAGGATTGAGAAGGGCTTGGCCACCCTGACCAAGAACCAGGAGAGCTTGGAAAGGATTATTGAGACAAATTTCTATGACCTTGATGTCAAGGTGACAGAGATCCAAATTGCAGTCGAGCAACTTCAGGAGGAAGCAAAGGAGAAGAAGGGCAAGTCTACCACAGATGCTTTTGCCAGAGTGCCCAGAGGACAGAGGTCTGCTGCAGTGCCATTGACAGACACTAGAGCCACAACATCAGCACCAACAGCTACAGCTCCAGTTCCACCTCCTGCAGCTACTCCACCAGCTCCATCTACCTCATTTGAAGCCTTCGTCCTTGGAGTTCTCTCTACACCACCTCCCGAAGATCAAGCTTGAGAGTCGTTTAGCACTATGCATTTTTGAACTTTTTGGTAACTTGTTGCCAAAGGGGGAGAAAAATGTATAGATCACAGGCTTCGAGAGAGAGAGAGTGTGTTGCTTTTTTATCTCTCTTTGCACTTATTTGGTTTGATTTGAAACTTTATTGTGTGCTTGTGTGAGCTACTTGTTTGATCATGTGTTTGATCATATACTACCCTTAATGCTTGTTGGATGACATTATCTCTTATATCCTAGATGATCATTCACTTGCTTTGGTGATGAGTGCATGCTTTAACTTCTATCATTTTGAGCGCTCCACCAAGATGTATGTGACATGAAAGAGTAACCCATGATCCTAATCGATTGTGCATTTGCATTCAAAAGCAAATTTTAAATAATGCACAAATTTAGGGGGAGCTCTTGCTTATCACATACTTCTCAAAGCGACGATGTTTTTCAATACTATTTATTATTTGTCGAAGCTTTGATCTATATGTTGTCATCAATTACCAAAAAGGGGGAGATTGAAAGTGCAACTATCCCTGGGTGGTTTTGGTAATTCCTAACAACATATAGCTCATTGAGCTAATGCTATTTCAAGATAAATATTTCAGGAAAGCTCAATGATTGGCATGGCATGGATTAGAAAGTGGACCCTTCAAAATGCTAAGGACAAAAGATTAGCTCAAGCTCAAAGCACAAGACTCAACATTTTCTATTTTAGTGATCCAAGATCACATTGAGTCTATAGGAAAAGCCAATACTATTGTGTTGCTTAATGAGGTGCTTGGTCAAAATGCTTAGTGATATACTCCAAAACCCTCCACTACTTTCTCATATCCACATATGTGCCAAACCACAAGTCCAACTCGGCCCCACCGATTCTTTCTATCCGGCGCCACCGAGTTCAGTTGACATAGCCACTGCCAGAAACCCTAGTCTTTTCGGCCTCACTGATAGGGATCTCGGTCTCACCGAGATGGAATTGTAATCTCTCTGTTTCCTTTTCGTAACGTTTCGGTCAAACCAAAATGAGCGATCGGTCCCACCGAGATTGCAATGCAAACACTCTGTTTCCTTTTCGTAACGTTTCGGTCCAACCGAGATGAGCGAATCGGTCCCACCGAGTTTGCCTGACCAACTCTCTGTTTGACTATTACCAAAATCTGTCCCACCGAGTTTGTGTAATCGGTCTCACCGAGATTACGTTATGCCCTAACCCTAGTGATATCGGTCCCACCGAGTTGACGTGTCGGTCCCACCGAAACACCTAACGGTCACATTATGAACCAAATCGGTCTCACCGAGTTCTCTGAATCGGTCCCACCGAGTTATGTGATTTGTGTGTAACGGTTAGATTTTGTGTGGAGGCTATATATACCACTCCACCCACTCTTCATTCATGGAGAGAGCCATCAGAACATGCCTACACTTCCAACACATATTTTCTGAGAGAGAACCACCTACACTTGTGTTGAGGTCAAGATATCCCATTCCAACCACATAAATCTTGATCTCTAGCCTTCCCCAAGTTGCTTTCCACTCAAATCTTCTTTCTACCAAGTCCAATCCTATGAGAGAGAGAGAGAGTTGAGTGTTGGGGAGACTATCATTTGAAGCACAAGAGCAAGGAGTTCATCATCAACACACCATTTGTTACTTCTTGGAGAGTGGTGTCTCCTAGATTGGCTAGGTGTCACTTGGGAGCCTCCGACAAGATTGTGGAGTTGAACCAAGGAGTTTGTAAGGGCAAGGAGATCGCCTACTTTGTGAAGATCTACCCGAGTGAGGCAAGTCCTTCGTGGGCAACGGCCATGGTGGGATAGACAAGGTTGCTTCTTCGTGGACCCTTCGTGGGTGGAGCCCTCCGTGGACTCACACAACCGTTACCCTTCGTGGGTTGAAGTCTCCATCAACGTGGATGTACGATGGCACCACCTATCGGAACCACGGATAAAAATCTCCGTGTCAACATTGCGTTTGCTCCCTCAAACTCATCCCTTTACCTTCATATGCAATTGTTTTACATTCCGCTGCTATACTGTTAGAATTGCATGTGTAGGTTGATTGCTTGACTTGGGCTAAGTTGCTAAAATCTGCCAAGAAATAAAATTGGGAAAAGGCTAGATTTTTATTTGGTCAAGTAGTCTAATCACCCCCCTCTAGACATACTTTCGATCCTACAGTATAGCAGTTGATTTATTGGCCATTTGCAAAGAGATTTCAGTTGGTGTCAACTTATTCAAGTCAAGTCTATGATATAAAGAGAAAGGCATAACACTAACACCAGCTCCCAAATCACATAAAGTAGTTTTAACATAGTTTCTTTTAATGGAGCATGGTATAGTTGGTATTCCTGGATCTCCTAGTTTCTTTGGTATTCCACCCCTAGGGTTAGAGAAGCCACGGGGGCCCCAGGTGGTGCGCTCCCTAGGCTTGTGTCCCCCTCATGGGTCTTCTGGCTTCTTCCCGAAGCTTTGTGGTTGTCTTCTGGTCCAAGAAAAATCCTCAAAAAGTTTCGTTCCGTTTGGACTCCATTTGGTATTGATTTACTGTAGAAGACAAAAACAAGGAAAAAACAGAAACTTGCACTAGGTTAATAGGTTAGTCCCAAAAAATGGTATAAAACAGCATATTAATACATATAAAACATCCAAGATGGATAATATAATAGCATGGAACAATAAAAAAATATAAATACGTTGGAGACGTATCAAGCATCCCCAAGCTTAATTCCTGCTTGTCCTCGAGTAGGTAAATGGTAAAAACTGAATTTTTGATGTGAAATGCTACCTAACATGTTTATCGAGTAATCTTTCTTATTGTGGCATGAATATTTAGATCCATAAGATTCAAAACAAAAGTTTAATATTGACATAAAAACAATAATACTTCAAGCATACTAATACAGCAATCATGGCTTTTCAAAAAAACATGGCTAAAGAAAGTTATCCCTACAAAATTATATAGTCTTGTCATGCTCTATCTTCATCACACAAAGTATTTATCATGCACAACCCCGATGACAAGCCAAGCAATTGTTTCATACTTTTGACGTTCCAAAGCTTCACCAGTGGAAAAGGTGCCAGCCACAACTTTCATTGGTGGCGCGCCATTTTGAAAGAAGGCCAACACTATTTTTTTAAAAAATATTACTGGCGGCCGGCAATTTTGTACGCCATAGGTATGCTGTTATTGCTGGCATAGGAGTAATAGGGAACGCTACCTGTAAGTGGGTCCCAACGTTCTGCCATGTCCAAAGTTAGAGCTGGCGTAGCAAAAGTTCCCTACGCCAGCACTAACTAGAATATCTATGGCATCGCCGAATAAGTTACGCCAGCAGTACATTTTGCGGGCCCATCAATTTTTTAGCCAACATAACACTGACGTCGGCTTTTCCCGAACGCCAGGGATACAAAGGACTCTAATGGCGTTCTCTAGTATGTCAATGCCAGTAATTACATCGCAATACTATTCACGTTTGACCCATAGCATCCATTTAGATATTTTCTTCTTCTTCCTCCTTTCATCTTCCTGCTCTCTCTCTCTTCTCTTCTTCTTGAGAAAAAGACCAAATTCTTTCTCTTGATTTCTTAAGTGGGTAGCTAGTTAGCTAGATCTAAGCTAGTTCACACACTCTCACTTGCTAATTAAGCTAGCTAGTTCTCTTCTCCGCCCACTCAAACACACACACACACGCACTTGCATTAAAAAAATTCATCACACTCCAATAATGGCGCCTCCAACGGTCGGCCGCCCCCGCCCCTGCTACATCTTGAGCTTGCGTTGATTTTTTCCTTAAAGAGAGAAAGGGTGATGCAACAAAGTAGAGATAAATAATTCTCTCAGTTAAGAACCAAGGTATCAATCCAGTAGGAGGCACAAGCAAGTCTCCAATCTATAAACCTGCACAAACTAACAAACACTTGCACACAACGCAAAAAGGGGCTGTCAATCCCTTCACGGTCACGAACAAGAGTGAGATCTAAAAGAGATAGGTATAAAAGATAAATAAAAAAGCAAACTAAAGTAAGTATAGATAAATTGCAGCAAGGTATTCTGGGATTTTTTGGTTTATAGATATGAAAATATATGATGCAAAATAGACCCGGGAGCCATAGGTTTCACTAGAGGCTTCTCTCTTGAAAGAAAACATACGATGGGTAAACAAATTACTGTTGAGCAATTGATAGAAAAGCGCAAAGTTATGACGATATCTAAGGCAATGATCATGAATATAGGCATCACGTCCGTGACAAGTAGACCGACTCCTGCCTGCATCTACTACTATTACTCCACACATCGACCACTATCCAGTATGCATCTAGAGTATTAAGTTCATAAGAACGGAGTAACACCTTATGTAAGATGACATGATGTAGAGGGATAAACTCAAGCAATATGATGAAAACTCCATCTTTTTATCCTTGATGGCAATAATACAATACGTGCCTCGCTACCCCTACTATGTCACTGGGTGAGGACACCGCAAGATTGAACCCAAAACTATACACCTCTCCCATTGCAAGAAAAACCAATCTAGTTGTCCAAACCAAACCGATAGTTCAAAGAGAAATACAAAGATATCTTAATCATGCATAAAAGAGTTCAGAGAAGACTCAAATAATATTCATAGATAATCTAATCATAAGTCCACAATTAATTCATCGGATCTCAACAAACGCACCGCAGAAGAGTATTACATCGGATAGAACTCCAAGAACATCGAGGAGAACATTGTATTGAAGATCAAAGAGAGAGAAGAAGTCATCTGGCTACTAGCTATGGACCCGTAGGTTTGTGGTAAACTACTTACGCTTCATCAGAAGGGCATCAAGGTTGATGTAGAGGCTCTCCGTTATTGGATCCCCCTCCAGCAGGGTGCCGAAAAAGGCCCCAAGATGGGATCTCACGGGAACAGAGGCTTGCGGCAGCGGAAAAGTATTTTGGTGAACACTTCTGATGTTTGGGGAATATTTGAGAATATATAGAAGCGGTTTTAGGGTTGGAGGACTCCCGAGGGGCCCGCAAGCCCTCAGGGTGCCCCCTGAGGCTTGTGGCCTCCTCGGGGATCTTCTGACCCTCTCTCCAAGTTTCGTGGGTGTCTTCTGGTCGAAGAAAAATCATCGTAAAATTTTATTCCGTTTGGACTCCATTTGATATTCCTTTTTTTGTAGAAGTCAAAAACAAGAAAAAAAGAAACTAACACTGGGCTCTAAGTTAATAGGTTAGTTCCAAAAATAATATAAAATAGCATATTAATGCATATAAAACATCAAAAACATATAATATAATAGCATGGAACAATAAAAAAATTATAGATACGTTGGAGACGTATCACGCAACGGCCATGACGCGCTCAAACAATTCGGTTGCTTGTCAAATCACTACAAAAAAATACACTTCCGTGATGATACGTGTTTGTCACAGTAGGTCACGTTTTCTATCATGCATGTACATCCATGACAAATTTATGACAGAATCAAGATAGTCATACATGTGCTGTCGTAGAAGTGTTCCATGACATTACCAAAATTATCATCACGGAAGTGTCCAGTTCCATGACGATAAATCACGCGTCACAGAAGTGCTTACATCAAGGGTGACTGACACGTGGCATCCACCGTAACGGAACACCGTTAAGCTATCGGGTCCGGTTTTGGATCTGATAACCCGTTAACAGCCCGGACCAATTGGGATTTTCCACATGTAAAATCATCATTGGCCGGAGGAAACACATGTTGCCTCACCGTTGGGACATATGTCATCCACTCATTGGACAGGAGGCGCCTATGATAGGTCGACACGTGGCACGGCCCAACAGTGGCCCATTCCGGTGAAAAAGGCCGGCCCAGTAAAAAATAGCAGGCCGACCCATATAAGGCCTACTTATGATAGGTCCATTTAAGCCCACGGCCCATACTAGTAAAAATCATCATTCGGCCCGTCAACGGCCCATCAAATATTTGACACCATTGCAGCCCATTGTCAGTTCGAGCCCGTTAACAGCCCGCTATATATTTGGGCTCAATATCGGCCCGATGAGATTTCGGCCTGTTAACGGCCCATTCAGTGGATGGGCCAATTTTCACGATGTACATCTTTCGGCCTTTTAGCGACCCATTTAAATGTTGGGCTAATTTCTGGCCTGGTGTGTCTTTCAGCCTGTTGACGGCCCATAAATCAGTTGGGCCATTTGTAGTCGGACCTGAGTTTCGACCTTTTAGCAACCCATTTAAGTGTTGGGCCAATTTCCAGCCCGGTGTTTCTTTCAGCCTGGTGACGGCCCATATATCTGTTGGGCCATTTGTAGTCGGACCTAAGTTTTGGCCTTTTAGCGACCCATTTAAGTGTTGGGCCAATTCCCGGCCCTGTGTGCCTTTCAGCCTGTTAACGGACCATAAATGAGTTGGGCCATTTGTAGTCGGACCTGAGTTTTGGCCTTTTAACGGCCCATGCCCTTCATGGTCCAATACCAGCCCGGTTTCTCATTCGGCCTGCTAAAGGCCCACAACACAGTTGGGCCATTTACAATACGACCTGACTTTCGGCCTCTTAGCGGCCTATGCTCTTCATGGTCCTGTACAAGCCCGCTATCTCTTTCGGCCTGCTAAAGGCCCACAGTATAGTTGGGCCATATGTAGCCCGAACTTAGTAATGGCCTGTTAACGGCCCGTGAAATCAATTGGGCCCACCTGTTGCCCGCTTCGATGTCAGCCTGTTAACGACCCGGGAGTTAAGAGGGCCGACCATTAACTTTCGGCTGGTAACAGCCCATTAACTTAATGGGCCCACTAAAGTTCGTACATGTCTTTAGGCCAAATTAGATAATTTGAGCCCATTACGACGAGAAATTATGCACAGGACCAAAACCGATCAAGCAACGGTACGTCATACAGGGAAAAACGTTGCACATCCAGCATATATTACAGGAAATTACATCCACTGGGCAATCAAAGATTGATGCCAGTGCAAATAAATGAACAGAACCTAACGATCTACAACATCACAATCTGCAACCTCAGCATGGATGACGCCCATAAGCATGTGGGCAAGTTCTTGCTGCTTTGCTACACTGTCTCTGGAAACATTGATCAGTTGTTGTGTCACACGACTCTGCACCTCTGATTCCTCCACCATTTCCATTATTCCTTCAGCCATTAATTGGATCACAAACATACATTTTTCCCGTTGCATTCGAGACAGAGGATACTGAACAGATTCAGATGGCCATTTTGGCAGGCTTGTATTATTGATAGTGGAGAGTGTCTCGACCACTGCATCATAACATAAATTAGGAGGGGAACCAAACAGATTAATCATGAGTTATTGGCATATTACCTGGCCTAGATTTATTGGAAAGAAACAATGGGGTTGCCTTGCTGTTTTCAGAGTTTGTCTGCTTATCTTCAGCAGCCTGCACCGAATTAAGACACTAGCATTGCTATCATTGGCCAAGTCAGATAATAGGAAGGCAACATTGGCACAACGAACATTTGGGCAACTAGCCAACACCAAATTAACACAATATGGCACAGCTATCATCAGCCAGGTAAGGTAATACGAAAGCAACATTGACACAATGAATGAATGGGCAACCAGAGCAGCACTACAATTCAGTAATGTGCATGATATGAGATAGTACACTCATGCAACTCAGTATGCAAAACTATCAGGCAGTTTTCTTTACAAAAAATCAACATTGGCACCTTTAACATTTTGCTACAACTAATTTTAGATCAGATAAAGGTTGGATTCATGCCGATTAACAAAATACATGCTGATGTAAAAATATAGTGATATACAACAGGTACTTACATTAGCATTGGAGCACAGAGAATTCCCGCAAGATATTTTCCTCGAATACAATCCCAATGAAGGACGTCTTCTATCATTTAACCTTATTTTCTAAAAGAGAGATGGGTAAGAAACATGTAGAAAATATGATCAGAATGCTATAAAATTTCATGATGCGAGGATACGCACACGCTTCTTAGAATGGAGTTGACATTCTTTTGCTGGACTGGAGCGGACTAGTTCTTTGGCCACTGGAATCTGCTTATTATCAGTGGGAGTTGGGTTTCTCTCTGCTGGAGCAGTATCTATGAAAAATGGAGTTGGTTTATTATCTCCTGGCGTTTGGATCTTTTGCAAAGACCTGGTTTGTAACCCTTCAGATTCTAACATAGCCGTCTTCCCCTTGCATGCCTTATATAGAAGAATGGTGCTTCAATTATAAAACATGCTACAGCAGAGATGGAATAGGTACTGAAGAATAGAAAGGCATGACATATTGACATGTATTCCCTCCATCCAGAAATAAATGGATGGGTCTAGGCATATTTCAGTTCTAGATACATCCAGTTTTATCCATTTCTGCGACATGTAATCCAGACGGAGGGAGTATGATGTAAGAGCTAGGGATACGACAGGACAACACAGTAAAAAAACATTGAAAACCCACCGCAGAACCAAAGTAATCAAACCCACTGATATGAGATAGTACACTCATGCAACTCAGGATGCAAAAGTACCAGGCAGTTTTCCTTACAAAAATCAACATTGTGGCCTTTAATCATACATTTTGCTACAACTAAATTTAGATCAGATAAAGGTTGGATTCACACCGATTAACAAAATACATGCTGATGTAAAAATATAGTGATATACAACAGGTACTTACATCTGCATTGGAGTACAGAGAATTCCTGTAAGAATCTTTCCTCACAGATGATAACAGTGTAGAAATTCTTCTATCTGTTAAGCTTATTTTCTAAAAGAGAGATGGGTAAGAAACATGTAGAAAATATGATCAGCATGCTATAAATTTCATGATGCAAGGATACGCACATGCTTCTTAGAATGGAGTTGACATATTTTTGCTGGACTGGAGCGGACTAGTTCTTTGGCCACTAGAATCTGCTTATTATCAGTAGGAGTTGGGTTTCTCTGTGCTGGAGCAGTATCTATAAAAACTGGAGTTGGTTTATTATCTCCTGGCGTTTGGATCTTTTGCAAAGACCTAGTTTGTAACCGTTCAGATTCTAACATAGTCGTCTTCCCCTTGCATGCCTTGTATAGAAGAATGGTGCTTCAATTATAAAACATGCTACAACAGAGAGATGGAATAGGTACTGAAGAATAGAAAGGCATGACATATTGACATGTATTCCCTCCATCCGGAAAAAAATGGATGGGTCTAGGCGTATTTCAGTTCTAGATACATCCTTTTTTATCCATTTCGGCAACATGTAATCCGGACGGAGGTAGTATGGTGTAAGAGCTAGGGATACGACAAGACAACACAGTAAAAAAACACTAGTTGAATGTAAAACTGTATGCTAGCGGAATACGTATAGAAAAAACTAAGGCAACATACACGTGTATGATTGGGAAACTAAGATGGCATTGCAACAGAGCACTAGAACAACACTTCAATGTAAAAAAAATGGTATGGTAGACAGATGAAGTACATACTGATGAATAACAATGCATAAGATATTCAGAAGCATGATGTCCAAATTAAGCAGATGGCATTGCGATAGAGTAGAATGACAATACTTGAATTTGAAAACATGTTATCATGAATGGAATAGGTACTGAAAAACAGGAAGGCATGACATATTTACATGCATGATCAGCATGCTAAGCACATGGCATTGCAACAGAGTAGATACACTCCAGGACATTATATGCATGTTGTACCCATATCACGGGCCAAGTTAGAGCAAGGACCTTGTGGGGTGAAGAGGATTCAACATCTTTCTACAAGTCTTCTGAAGAACTGCCTTTACATGTTCCATCATATTGGGTATCATTGACATCAAGTTTATTGGCCTTTACATTGCTCCGTGAGGTTCTTGTGGATATATCAGTGTGTGCAATTATATCTGACATGCATGGAAGACAACTAGTAGTTAGATTTATGTAATGAGTGCCTGTAGGAGACGACATAAATAGTAGGACTGGGGTTAACTAGCAGCAACAGGTCTCAAAAACTAAAGGGAGAACACAGATGAAAGCTACAGAATATGTATCGTTTGTACTCGAGATTAACTAGATGGCACACAAAAGTATTAAAGAACAACATAGGTAATACTAGAAGTGGTATAATACTATAATCACCAGCCTGTGGGATAGCATTGGCTGATGGATGATAACTATGGAACAACGTTACCTAAAGAACAAGTATCTTAGCTGAACTATGGAACAACGTTAACTCCTGAACAAGACCCGTAAGAGATCAGCCTTAATATACAGTGAAATGTGATAATCTATTTTCCATGCTTAGATGAATAACAAAGCCATAAATGTTGCACACAAGTAAGATGAGGGTACAACCTATCTGGCCGCCATCCATAGGAGTGAGCATCATGTGCTGACTTGTCGATGGCCCTGCAGTTGTTGTGGCTGTCCATGTCGGGCACGCGCATTCGATGCAGGGAACTGTTGAGTGGGGACTATAGCTCCCTTCTAGTGTATGCTTCCCTTGTTGGAGCAACTACCGTGAGTCGGAAGATGGTGTGGCTGAAGATGCAGATAACACATAATGTTAAGAACGACACATCTCTTTGATATGAAGAAATACACTAAGAGATCAACAGCAAGGTACGAGAGTGGCCACACGTCTGTTACTGAAGACTAAATTGGGGTCACACGATTTTATTTTATTTAATTTAATTTTGGTACTGTCCGATCTACGCCGGATGGCTTGATGGCTGTCTTGTGCCTCCCGGCTGACACTGTTAGGAATCTTCCCCGAAGAGCCAGCGACCAAAGGCAGAGCAGCTTGCCTCCGCCGTCCGTGGCCCCGGCCAAAACCCCGCTCCCCACCCCACCGCACTGCCGTGGTTGCGCCGCCCCCGGGCCAATCCACAAAGACTCCCTGTCATCCAGATCCGGCGGCGGTAGTACATTCAACCCACGAAACTCTAAGATAGCCATCTAAGCGCTGCTTCCGCGGCGAACATGCGGCCTCGCACCCTTACATTAGACACCAGCCAACCGGCAGCCTAGGAGCTCCGCCGCCTTGAGGGGTGCTACTTCCCAATGGGAATCGATTGGCCCAGAATAAAAATTCAGCCAACTGACGCCTAAATAAAGTGATTTGAGATGAGGGTGCGACCTATCTGGCGGCATGGTGAAGTAGGCAGGTCCAGCTGCCGAGTCGGTGAGGCCGGCGCGGTTGCGGTGGCCACCGGCGGCAAGGAAACATCGATGTCGCGACGGTCGACGGCTACAGGGAAGCAGCGCCAGGACTCTGGACGGATCCGAAGTTGGAGCCGCTCTGGCACCATGAACAACGGCGGGGGTGAATCGGCTCCGGTACGGTTCACGCGGCCGTCGTTGAGGCAGCTCCAGCAGCACGGAGTAAGAGGCACACGGCCCAGTGCACGACGGCAAATGGACAGCATCTCCGGCATTAGGGAGGAGGGCGGCTGTGAAATTGGTGCAGTGGGGGCGCCATGGAGGAGGGGCTGAGGTTTCGCGGCTCGGGAGAAGGGAGCTTCCGGGGAGAAGGTGATTTGGCGACCACGAGGTATGAATGGGGGGGGAATTGGGAGGGGAGTGGAACCATGTTTTACGGACACATTTGTCTGAAATGTGAGGGGGAGTTACAGTTCTACCCCTGCCTTTAGGCTTCTCGGCTTGGGTCTGTGTACTAAGGGTCGGGGATGGTAGAGTAACTTTGCGTCTCCCCAAATAGTGGGCGGGAGCGATTTCGGGCGAGGAGGGCGTGTTTTGAAATATAGTGGGCGCGAGCGATTTCGGGCGAGCAGAGCGTGTTTTGAAATAGAGGGCGCGAGCTATTTCGGGTGAGGAGAGCGTGTTTTGCCGACCATGGTTTATGAATTATTCGGCACATGTCATTTCGGCCGAGGAGAAGGCGCGCTTGGATGAAGTTATGAACCTACCCTCGATGTACAACGGGCCAATTAATGTGTCTCCCACATAGGACGGTAATTTCACGTCTCCCATTTATTTGCTCGGGCGAATTCCACCGAGCAGAGGATGTTTAACGGTTCGTTCAAAATTTGGGAGAACGAGCATCCACGTCTACCTTACCAAGTCGATTCGAATCAAATTTTGAAATATTAGCTTGCCACTTCTTTTTTAGATGGAGAGATGATGCTCGGGAGTAATGTGTTTTTACATGCTCGTTGCTAGCGATTTACTATATGACAAATAGTTGACCCACTCAAAAACGGGAATCAAACCCAAAATGAAATATCTCGATTCAATGAAATAGCTCGTTCACCAGGTCAAAATAGTGAACTAAATCCAAAATTGAACACCTCAATCGAATAGCATGTTGTACAGTATTATAGTACTCCATGAACATGTTGAAAGTCAAATTAATGAACTTTTTTGATATACGCATATATCTATTCATGTGTGGATTGCAGACAACATGTTCTCCAATTTAAATATTTGAATGCAAGTTTATATCGAAACATGGTTTATATCAGTCTTTGATGCATAAAACGTGACCTCCCCCTCTCCCGGACTCCTGCTCTCTCTCTCTCTACCTGGGTCACACATACACATGCATATCTCACTCGCACTCAATAGGCCCATCTAAAACTCAATCTCTCTCCCTCGTTCTCTCTCCATCTCACATGCACACACACACACACACAATCTCATGCCTAGCTAGCCAAGTATGATGGTCTCTCACTCAATTGTAGGCACACGCAGTCCCCCCTATATGTATATGACTAGCTAATCTTAGTCTCCATCACAAACATGTGCATGGTCTATCTCGATTTCTCTCGGGGCATCTTTCTATCGCGCACGCACCTCCCTCGATCTCCCACCCATATAGTCCCCTCACGATCTCGAGGGGGTCTCTCTATCACAAAAACACCCTCTCGCCCTCCCCATGCGTCCATGTTCTCCATGTGTCCCTCTCGACCTTTGTTCCTTGTTGGCCAGACCTCTATTGGACATGTGCTATAGGGGTGTCTCTCTCCGTTGCAAACAACCACACACTAACTATCTTCGTGTATCTCCTCGCCTCGCTTTTCTATCTCGGAGATGCATGCGTGATATGTTCGCCTACGAAATGAAAACACACACACACTCTCTAATTTATCGTTTGTTGTCACTTTATCTTTCACACACATACTCTTTTTGCACACCTACTCATTCTCCTTCACACGCACTTGACCCTCTCGACTTAGGCACTCTCCTCGGTCCATAGCATATTGATTTATTGAAAAGTCAAACATCACAAAGTTTGACCATGTACGTGGAGAAAAACAATTACATCTAGAACGACAAACATATACCATTAGATTCACCATGAGATGTAGTTTCGTATGATGTATCTTTGGTATTGAAGATATAAATAACATTTGTGTAAACCTGATCAAAGTTTCCAAAGTTTGACTTCTAAAAAAATTACATGCACTGCATTATCGAGTAGATGGAATATCTCTTTCCCCCTCTCAGCTATCTGACGCACCACTCAGCCTTATCGGGGCTCCTCAATCTCTCTCAAACTTTATACTCCCTGGTTCACACATACACATGTCTTGCTAGCGCTATACATATAGACCCATCCAACACTCTCCGCCCTTGTTCTCTCTCTATGTGACACGCACCCCCTAATAAGTACCATAATCCCACACTCCATCATAGGCGCAAGCACTCCCCCCTAAGTATGATTATCTCTCACTAGCCATCAGGAACACACGTATTGTCTCCTTCCATCCATACGTCTATCTCGATATCTCTTGGGGTATCTTCTATGCGCACACACCTTGTCACTCGATCTCCCACCCATGTAGTCCCATCACGATCTCCAGGGGATCTGTCTATGAAAAACATACACTCTCTCCTCCCCATGTCTGCATTTTCTCCGTATGTCTCTCTCGACCTCTCTCCCTTGTTTGTCAGACCCCTCTTGGCCACGTGCTAGGGGTCTTGCTCTCTCGGTTGCAAACAACCACACACTATCTCCTCACCTTGCTCCCGTTGTCGAAGATGCATGTGTGATATGTTTGCATAAGACACACATGTATTTTCTCGACTTTTATCGAGTGTTGTCCATGTCTCTTTCACACAAGCACACACACATTTTTCAGTCACTCTTTCTATTTCACTCTCTCTCTCTCTCTAGTTAGGGACTCTCTCGCTTCCATAAGCATATGGATGTTTTGAAAGTCAAACCTCAGAAAAGTTTGACCAGGTATATGTGGAGAAAAACATTTACATCTGGAAGATCATTAGATTCATCACAACATGTACTTACTTCATACTATCATTTATCTTTGGTATTGTAGATATAAGTAATTTCTTTATAAACTTGGTCAAAGTTTCAAAAGTTTGACTTTTAAAAAAATGTTGGAACTACATTGTCGAACGGAGGGAGTAGCTCTTTCTCTCTCTCTCTCTACTATCTCTCACGGGCCTCCCCTCTCACATGAACACTCTATACCGACGGATTATACGCTCACTATGTCAGCGTATAGCTCTGTATATTGTTTAGTTGACCGGTCAACCAGTCCACATGCTGCCTTGTCAGCTCGTGTTCTGTATCTTCGTGTGCTAGCCCACGTGGCAGTGGGTGAAAATAAGTAAACTAGAGGCCCATCTGACATGCGGTGAAGTAAACAAAGTTGAAACCACTCAGGGTAGCACCCCGCACGCTAGTAAATTGAGGGTGCATTGAGGACACACTTCTTCCGCGTGGAGGACACACTCGCGCACAATTCACCACTGCGCGGCGGCATGCACAGAAGGACGCTCTCGCGCACACCCAGCACACAACACACACCAGCACACGTGTACACCGGCGTCGCCGCCGGTTGAGATGGACGGCGAGGCGGCCAACAAGCGGAGGCGGCTCGAGCCAAAACCGCATCCGGCGAGGCGGCCAACAAGCGGAGGCGGCTCGAGCCAAAACCGCATCCGGCGAGCCTGGACTTCATCAGCAGCCTCCCCGACGACATGCTGCTCGTCATCCTCAGCCTCCTCCCCACCAAATCTGCCGTGCGGACCGCCCTGCTCTCCCGGCGGTGGCGCCCCCTCTGGCGCCGCGTCCCCCTCAACCTCACCATAGACAGCTGCCTTGGCGGCGGGGATTGCAAACGCATGGCCGCAGTCTCCAAGATCCTTTCATCGCACCGTGGGCCAGCCAGACGCCTTGACATCCGCATGTTTAGTACCAATTGCAAGGTCCAACCCAAGTTCGACGAGTGGTTCTTATCCCCCGCCCTAGATCAGCTCGAGGAGCTCAGCTTTGAAGCTGGACGATGTTGCTCTCTGCCGCCGTCCGCGCTCCGCCTCGCGCCAACGCTGCGCCGCGCTAGCTTCAACTCCTGCTATCTTCCCCAGATTAATGCCGCACCCGCCCTTCTTCACCCTCAACTCAAGCAGCTCGACCTCTTCGACGTTGTCATCTCGAAGAAGGCTATGGAGCACCTGCTCCGCAGATGTACTGCGCTCGAGTACCTTCGTCTTGAGCAGATCCACGGGTTCATTAGCCTCCACATCGCCTCGATGAATCTCTGATGGATTTATGTGTCTTGCTGGCCCCGCAACAAGACATCAATTGGGAAGAGATCACTCCAGCTGTTCCATGTTATGGTCATTGAGAATGCGCCTTTCCTTGAGAGATTGCTTGTATCGGATCTAGAAGGTCCAACAAAAACCAGGGTCATTGACGCGCCGAAATTGACAGCGTTGGTGCACTCGTCTGCCAAATTCTCCGAACTCTTTATTAGATCCATAATCGTTCAGGTACAACACTCATCTTCTTCTCCGTCTTCTTGAAATTCACATTTTTAAATTTCTTCTTGATGTATTTACGACCGTCTTCCAGAAAATGATTCCCACAAGCTTGACCCAGTCTATGCGCACAGTGAATATCTTGGCAATAAAATCTATCGGCCCCAATCTGGATCAAGTTGTTGGATTCCTTACATGCTTTCCGTGCACGGAGAAGCTACTCATTGAGGTGAAACTTCCTTCCTATTAGTAAACCGTAATCACAACGTAGCTCAAATTTTCGTAATTTTCCCAAATTACGATGACAAGTGTAGTGTTCAAAACTGCATCTACGCATTGCACCGAAAGAAATGTTTTTAGTATTTTTTCTCACGTGATCACCTGCATCGTTTTTTGTTGTACTACTATAGTAGCCTAGGCTAGTCATAGTGGAAAGTAACTTAGACTACTCCAGTAACTCTATGGTTACCCTAAGAGCAAGTACTACCTCCGTCCTGGTTTACTCTTCCTATTTTGTAGTATCAAAATTTGACCATAGATTTAACTGACAAAATGTTACTGCATGTCACTAAGAACTATATCATTGGATTAGTATTTGAACATAATTTCAAATGGTGTAATTTTTAGTGACATGCATTGGCATTTTCTTACATAAATATATGGTCAAAATTTTATACTAAATAAGAGTTAGTACAAAAGTGGGCTATAACGGCCCTCCACTATGTAGGCCAAAACACGTGCCAAATTCACTTGTGATGCATTTGGCATCGATGCCCCTCCATTGCTCACCTGGTGCCCCAATCTAGATCACCTACTTTGCTCCGGTGCCAAACTAACTCACGCAATGAGAAAACACTTGCGTAGGAGAGAGAGAGGACTGAGGCAATAAAAAACACTTGTTTGGGAGAGTGAGAGGCTGGTGTAGTTAGTTTGATTGATTTGTTTATACATGTGGGTCTGTGTGCACAGCGGTGCCAACTCTCTCTCATCACGAGAGCGGTGCCAATTTTTTTTGATTTGACATCGATGCGTATTATGCGGCATACTTTTGCGAAATATGGCATCGGCCACATAGTGGAAGGCAACAAATGCCCAAGCTCTTCACGTGCTCCTAGGTAAATGAGAGGAAAGAGAAAGAGAGAGAGAGAGAGTGAAAAAATATCGCTAGCCAGCCAACCCTATCGTATGAGCGAATGATATTGGTACCTCTTGATGACACGGCAATCTTATACAGCCAACTGCTCTAATATGTTCTCTTCTTTTGCAGATAAAAAAAGACCTGAAAGTGAAAAATGTGTTGCACTATAACAATCTCATCGAATGCCTTGATCTCCATCTTACAAAAATTGATTTGATCGACTACCGAGGCAGCACATCTGAGATAAAATTGGCCAGGTTATTTGTTCTGGAGGCAAGTGTGCTCAAGGTAATGAGGTTTGGAGTTCTCTGGCGCAACAATGAATGGCGTGCTGATCACCGCAAGCGTCTAAGCCTAAATGACAAAGTCTCCACAGAAGCTGAATTTGTTTTTGAAACATCAAGTGGCCAGAGACTCAAAAACTTTTTTGCCCATTAGTGACTTGTCAGGGCCGTGGATTTTAGTTTGTACGATAATGCTGCATCCACCTAAAGTAACGAAAGTTCTTACGTAAACTTCCTAGTAATTCCCTCTTCGTAGGTGCAGCATTACTCCTAACATTTGTAATATCACTTTGAAACTTGTAATATTGCCGTGTCCTATTCCTGCGTTTTCAAAATCCTGCAAATCAAACAGGTCCTGAGTTGGTGATGATGTTGTGCCTGCCATCTTTCACTAATAGCCGTCGGATCTAGATCTGACGCAGACAAACCAAACTTCTCCAGTTTTGCAAAAAGATACCCGCACTTGTTCCCCATTTACAAACAACTCCTTGTCTCTCACAATCAGCCTTATCTCCTCCCCACCACATCTAGAAGGCCATGGAAAAATCTGGCGTGATGGACGCTGCCGGCGCCGTCCACCCCCCAATCTTGGTGTTCCGTGCAATGCACGGGCATCTACGCAGGGGAAATTATGTCGAACATGGCTAGTTGTAAGCAGGCTAGGTCTACAGCCATGATGATAGTGACTACAGACGGTGAGGCTGACTATGGTATGCCGAACACGGCGCCTATACTCAGGTGTCATCTCTGGCGTAGGGTCTTGTCACTTCACTGTGAGGAGCAGCACGTAATAATTTGACCAACGGGTAGTACAGTGCTACTACATTGGTAGTACTACTACTACTAGTACTAGCACCACCGTCTGGATTTAGTAGTACTACCACGTCCATCTGGATTTAGTATTTGACTAGCAATATCTAGTAATGCATGCCACAAAAATTGTACTACTCCCTCTCTAAATAAATACATGGTGTATTGTTTTATTCCTATCGGCGAGATAACTTAATGTCTTTTTGCTACTTAATAGGATTACATGCAAGGAACTAACCACTGCATGTGATGTTTGGTAGTCTCAAGTCATTGAAAGCATGCACGGGCACGGAGGGGGATGCAACTTCATTGACATACTGCACCTGCCTTTGGGTGTATGACACGTGGGCCCAACGGGTGGCTAGCCAACCTGTCATACAGCCAAAGGCAGGTGCAGTAGAGGGGCGAGGAGTAGATGGCCAACACGCACGTGAATTCAATGTAGTCTGCACTTCTCATATAAAGGCTCCCGCCAGTCCAATCTACGAAATCCTACGCACCTACGCACCCAAGGGCAAGAGTGATCACTCCAATCGCAAGATCAGTTGACTAGAAGCTAGCCCCATGGAGGCGATGAGCGCGAGCATCAGCCGGCTGTGCCAGATGGTCCACGACGCCGGCCTACGGCCCGGCATCTAGGAACGTCTCCAGGTAGTGCTTGAGGCCGCCAGGGCGAGGGGCCGCTTGGACGACAGCTTCGTTTCCTTGTTCGATGAGGTCCTCGTCGGCTTCCTCGACAAGTTCACCGTCGTCAAGAAGCTCGCGGACGACCTTGACGTACGCCTCCAGCCCACGCGCCCAGGCTCTGCGATGCCTGCCACCCTCAACGGCCTCTATGGTGACAACCTCTTCGACGCACTGGTGGCCCTGCGACTGCCCGCCGTCGCGTCGGAGAATGTCCACATCGAGGTCGCGATCGCCGCGCAGCGCCTGGCGCAGCAAGACACCATCGACATAATCACCCACTTCTACGCGCAAATCGCCCACAAGGACTACTACATGCAAGAGGAGGACGATAGGACACTAGCCTTCTTGGACCGCAGGGCAACCTTGGACGGCATTGTTCAGAAGCACGTTGAGCTTGCCGCCAACCCCGCTGCTCCTCACACGTCGGTTGGTGACCCGGTGCACTAGGGCGTGAGGATGTCGTTGATGGATCCGTATGTATCTTTATCTTTCCGTCAAATCCATGTAGTAGTATATGGTACTGGTAGTAATTATCTTACCTTTCACATCAACTTCATAATTTTCCTACGTACTCCATGCATGAACCGCGCCAGAACCAAACTTCTTCCATTTCTTCTTAAAGAAAGTGCCTTTTGATGCAAGAATTGCCTTTCCTTGATATCGAACATAATGCATAAGAGGATCCATAAAGAACCATAGGGTTTTCCGAGAAAAACCAGGGTACATTATCCCAAAATGTTCCATCTTCCTAGAAAAGTGGATTCGTTCCAGAAAAGTTCCAGAAGATGCTAATGGTAAGCAAGAAGATTGTT
Organism: Triticum aestivum; assembly: GCF_018294505.1. Lineage (NCBI taxonomy): Eukaryota > Viridiplantae > Streptophyta > Magnoliopsida > Poales > Poaceae > Triticum > Triticum aestivum. Next base: position 166,046,314 of record NC_057814.1, on the reverse strand, counting down.
TATGAAGAAACAACAAAAAAATTCATATTCTGATACATAAGAGTTATATAGGAATCGAAATAGTCTTTTATTTTCTTTTTGAGGAAAATCGTTATTTCTATCTATCGGTCGCGCCATGGAGCAGAACCAAATTTTACAAGTTACAAGTTCAAAAGGAAAATCCTGCCGTGTTCGCGTCGCACCCCCACACGGTTGGTCCGGCACACCGCTCAAGGGGGAATGCGTGCTGTGTTGCATTTTCACTTACAAGTGGGACCTCAGTTGAGCAAACTGACTATCGGCAAACCCCCACCCCGACCACCGCGCGATGGCTGAGAAAACAGGAGGGAGAAGAGATGGCTGTAGCACGGACTCCAAGAAAATTGGTGTCGGATGGGACTCGTGTGGGTGGCGTGTGCCATACTGCTAGACATGAATGCTAGTTATGGCCCATGCCACCCCACTATATCGAGGTGCTGGTTACGTAGAACAAATTTCCTGGAGTCCGTGCTCAGCCCTCCTCTATCTCTCTTCTCAACCAGCCAGCACACGCACGGAGCCCATCGTCTGTTTGCTCATATGCGGTCCCACATGTCAGTGAAAACGCAAGAGGACCCACTAAACCTGCACATCTTTCACCTCGATGTGCTGGTGATGAAAAACAAATCCAATAAATATCTTCGGTGGCCTCTTTTGGAGTTACTCAAGAGTAGTAAGATTCTATTTACAGTTTAACCCAAGATGCACATCACGTGGCTTCAACTAACACTCTATTTTCTTGCATGACACGACCTGGATGCTGGATGTCCCACGTGTCGGCAAAAGGAGGAAGAACTCAACCAAATCTTCGGTTGTGCTCTCGGATTAGACTAGTTGTGCTAACTTTAAATTTTATTGTGTAGAATGGATGCAAGTTTTGGTATTGGGAAGAAGAGTACAACGATATATTGATAGAGCGCAATTTAGTAGATGTTCTAGCACTTTTAGCTATCATAGAGGCTAGAGATGAGACTAGTGCACTTGTTGATAGAATAGAGGCTAGACACGTCTACTTCTTTACACTCGAAGAAGAAAGAAGCACGCAAGATCGAGCCTCCGCAGATCAACAATGAATGCAACGAGAAGGCACTAATCCAACTTACAGGAGCAGTTATGGAAGTTGGATATCTTCTAAAATGTCTTCTTGTGGTTCTTGTTTTCTTTGGTCTTGCTTTTCTAGTCAAAATTTTGGTGATGTATTTCCATGTACCAAAAAATCAATGATGAAAAAAATATATGTGTTTGCAAATAAAAATGTACGCGGCCGGGATGCATCCGCGCGTTCGGCGCACGGCCACCGCATCCGAGAAATGGCCCGGACACGACCCCATTTCCCTACCCAAACGGACAGAATCTGGGCAAAACAGAGGTCCGTTTGGGGTCGTGCGTTGGAGTTGGCCTTACAAGTGGGACCGCAATTGAGGACATCGACTATCGGCAAACCCCCACCTCGCCCGCCGCGCGATGGCTAAGTTAGAGAAACGACGAGGTTGAAGAGATTGCTGTAGCACGGACTCCAAGAAATATGGTGTCAGATGGAAGTCGTGCTGGTGGTGTGTGCCGTACTCCTGGACGTGAATGCTTGTTCTGGCCCATGCCACCTTACTACTCCTACTACTTATAGTAGTAGTATCGAGGATTCGAGGTGCTGGTTACGTACAGGGAACACATTAACATATGGCCCACCTCACACTGTGGCCAAATTTCCTGGAGTCTGTGCTAGGTTAAAAAGTGTTCTTTGTGAGGATGGGTGGCTAGTCTCAAGTTTAAAACTTGTTGTATTATGTACTGATGTCTACTATGCAACCTTCTTCTTGCAGACGTTGTTGGGCCTCCAAGTGCAGAGGTTTGTAGGACAGTAGCAAATTTCCCTCAAGTGGATGACCTAAGGTTTATCAATCCGTGGGAGGCGTAGGTTGAAGATGGTCTCTCTCAAACAACCCTGCAACCAAATAACAAAGAGTCTCTTGTGTCCCCAACACACCCAATACAATGGTAAGTTGTATAGGTGCAATAGTTCGGCGAAGAGATGGTGATACAAGTGCAATATGGATGGTAGATATAGGTTTTTGTAATCTGAAAATATAAAAACAGCAAGGTAGCAAGCGATAAAAGTGACCGTAAACGGTATTGCAATGCTAAGAAACAAGGCCTAGGGTTCATACTTTCAGTAGTGCAAGTTCTCTCAACAATAATAACATAATTGGATCATATAACTATCCCTCAACATGCAACAAAGAGTCACTCCAAAGCCACTAATAGCGGAAAACAAACGAAGAGATTATGGTAGGGTACGAAACCACCTCAAAGTTATTCTTTCGGATCAATCTATTCAAGAGTTCGTACTAGAATAACACCTTAAGATACAAATCAACCAAAACCCTAATGTCACCTAGATATTCCAATGTCACCTCAAGTATCCGTGGGTATGATTATACGATATGCATCACACAATCTCAGATTCATCTATTCAACCAACACAAAGTACTTCAAAGAGTGCCCCAAAGTTTCTACCGGAGAGTCAAGACGAAAACGTGTGCCAACCCCTATGCATAAGTTCACGAGGTCACGGAACCCGCAAGTTGATCACGAAAATATACATCAAGTAGATCACGTGAATATCCCATTGTCACCACAGATAAGCACATGCAAGACATACATCAAGTGTTCTCAAATCCTTAAAGACTCAATCCGATAAGATAACTTCAAAGGGAAAACTCAATCCATTACAAGAGAGTAGAGGGGGAGAAACATCATAAGATCCAACTATAATAGCAAAGCTCGTGATACATCAAGATCGTGCCAAATCAAGAACACGAGAGAGAGAGAGAGAGATCAAACACATAGCTACTGGTACATACCCTCAGCCCCAATGGTGAACTACTCCCTCCTCGTCATGGAGAGCGCCGGGATGATGAAGATGGCCATCGGTGAGGGATCCCCCCCTCCGGCAGGGTGCAGGAACAGGGTCCCGATTGGTTTTTGGTGGCTACAGAGGCTTGCGGCGGCGGAACTCCCGATCTATTCTGTTCCCCGAAGGTATTAGGGTATATGGATATATATAGGCGGAAGAAATACGTCAGGGGAGCCACGAGGGGCCCACGAGGGTGGAGGGCGCGCCCAGGGGGGTGGGCGTGCCCCCTGCCTCGTGCCTCCCTCGTTGCTTTCCTGACATGCACTCCAAGTCCCCTAGATTGCTTCCGTTCCAAAAATAACTCCCCCGAAGGTTTCATTCCGTTTGGACTCCATTTGATATTCCTTTTCTACGAAACACTGAAACAAGGGGAAAACAGGAACTGGCACTGGGCTCTGGGTTAATAGGTTAGTCCCAAAAATAATATAAAAGTGCATTGTAAAGCCCATTAAACATCCAAGATGGATAATATAATAGCATGAATACTTCATAAATTATAGATACGTTGGAGACGTATCAGCATCCCCAAGCTTAATTCCTGCTCGTCCTCGAGTAGGTAAATGATAAAAGAAATAATTTATGAAGTGTGAATGCTAGCAGGTGCACAAGTTTGATCAATGATAATTTCAATCACCTTTTCTAGCATCATTATATGTCATAACAGTAGCTCAACTCATAAAACTTTTCATGATCAAGTAACAAACTATTCACATGTTAAAGCATAGACCATAAACTTTCTTGAAAACTAACAAACCGTGTTATTAGTCATCAAACAATTACAATTCATATTATTTTCAGGAAGAGTCTATGTCAGAGCTTTGATTTAGCAAACCCCACATACTCAACTATCATATAGTCTTCCATGATTGCTACCACTCAAAGCATATTTTTAGAACAAATAGCATCCATCGAACACAGAGAAAGATAGGGGCATAATGTTTCGCCTCCCAACTTATTTATCATATAGATAATTGTCAACAATAATAATTCATGATCAAATATATTTGAATGGCCATATATGCTCAAATCTTTCCATCACATGATGCTTGCCAACTAAAGAGTAGGTTGGAATGAGAAGGAATACTACTGACTCTTGCATAAAAGTAAAAGATAGGCCCTTCGCAGAGGGAAGCAGGGATTTGCAGAGGTGCCAGAGCTCGAAGCAAAAACAGAGATGAAAATAATTTTGAGAGGTATGCTTTCATTGTCAACGTAACGACCAAGAGTTCCCAATATCTTCCATACTAGTTACATTATAGGCGGTTCTCACGCAGAAAGGTAAAGTTTTTACTCCCCCTCCACCAACATTCACACTCCACGGCTTGTCCGAAACAACGGGTGCCGTCCAACTATCAACATTCCTGGGGGAGTTTTGTTTAAATTATTTGCGATTTTGTTTTTGATCCTTTGATCATAGGACTGGGCATCCCAGTTACCAGCCATTTTCTCATGAATGATGAGCGGAGTCCACTCATCGTGAGAATAACCCACCTAGAATGGAAGATACTGACAGCCCCTAGTCGCTACATGAGCGATTTGGGCATACAAAACAGATTATTATTTGAAGGTTTAGAGTTTGGCACATGCAAATTTACTTGGAACGGCTGGTAAATACCGCATATAGGTAGATATGGTGGACACTCATGGAAGAAACTTGGTTCAAGGAATTTGGATGCACAAGCAGTATTCCCGCTTAGTACAGATATTTTGGCTAGCAAAGGATTCTAAATAGCAAGCACCACATGTTAGAGGATCCACAACAATATAACTTCTATACAAATATACCCAAGCATAACTCATTATGTTGTCTTCCTTGTCCAAATTCAACTAATTTGCTCAGGTGTGAAAATAATTAATGGGGCTCACAATCATAGAAGATGTCCAAGATAGTATATTTATATGTGAAATCTCTCTTCCTTCAATATTCTTTCATGAATTGTTCAAGTGACCAATATAATGTTTGCTAACCTTCAATAAATTTACCACCTCTATTTCTTGTATGTGAAGGTATTACTCCCCATGGGAAAGGCATATGAACCATATATAATTTCAGATTTATGACATTAAAATCATTCAACCATTTACTCATAGGATATAAGTGAAGCACATGAGTAAATGACAAACTACTCCAAAAAGATATAAGTGAAGATCAATGAGTAGTTAAATAATTATGTAGCTATGTGAAGACTCTCTCTCATTTAAGAATTTCAGATCTTGGGATATTATTAAAACAGCAAGCAAAGCTAAAGAAAATAAAATGACACTCCAAGCAAACCACATATCATGTGGTGAATAAAAATATAGCTCCAAGTAAAGTTACCGATGAATGAAGACGAAAGAGGGGATGCCTTCCAGGGCATCCCCAAGCTTAGACGCTTGGTTATCCTTGAATATTACCTTGGGGTGCCTTGGGAATCCCCAAGCTTAGGCTCTTGCCACTCCTTATTCCATAGCCCGTCGAATCTTTACCCAAAACTTGAAAACTTCACAACACAAAACTTAACATAAAACTCGTAAGCTCCGTTAGTATAAGAAAATAAATCACCACTTAGGTACTGTTGTGAATTCATTCTAAATTAATATTGGTGTTAAACCTACTGTACTCCAACTTCTCTATGGTTTATAAACTATTTTACTAGCCATAGATTCATCAAAATAAGCAAACAACACATAGAAAACAGAATTTGTCAAAAAGAGAACAGTCAGTAGTAATTTGTGTCAAACGTATACTTATGGAACTCCAAAAATTCTAAACTAAATTGTTGGACCTGAGGAATTTGTCTAGTAATCATCTGCAAAAAAATCAACTAAATATAACTCTCCAGTAAAAAGTTTTAGCTAATCTCGTGAGCGCTAAAGTTTCTGTTTTTTACAGCATGATCATAAAGACTTCACCCAAGTCTTCCCAAAGGTTCTACTTGGCACAAACACTAATTAAAACACAAAACAACATCTAAACAGAAGATAGATGGGTTATTTATTCCTAAACAGAACCAAAAAGCAAGAAACTAAAATAAAATTGGGTTGCCTCCCAACAAGCGCTATCGTTTAACGCCCCTAGCTAGGCATGACGATTTCAATGATGCTCGCATAAAAGATAAGAATTGAAACACAAAGAGAGCATCATGAAGAATATGACTAGAACATTTAAGTCTAACCCACTTCCTATGCATAGGGATTTTGTGAGAAAACAAATTATGGGAACAATAATCAACTAGCATAGGAAGGCAAAACAAGCATAACTTTAAAACTTTAAGCACATAGAGAGGAAACTTGTTATTATTGCAATTCCTACAAGCATATATTCCTCCCTCATAATAATTTTCAGTAGCATAATGAATAAATTCGACAATATAACCATCACATAAAGCATTCTTTTCATGATCTACAAGCATAGAAAATTTTACTACTCTCCACATAAGCAAAATTCTTCTCATTCGGAATAGTGGGAGTATCATAAGAGACTCGAATACTATAAATTGTTTCCACATTAAAAGAGTAATATTCAGAAAAAGGGTAATCATAATCATGACAAGTTTCATAAATATAATCATCACTACTTTTTATAGCATAAGTTTCATCACAATAATCATCATAAGTAGCAACTTTGTTCTCATCATAATCAATTGAAACCTCTTCCGAAATAGTGGATACATCACTAAATAAAGTCATGACCTCTCCAAATCCAATTTCATAAATATTATAAGATTGAACATCCTCCAAAATAGTGGGATCATTACTTCCTAAAGTTGACACTCTTCCAAACCCACTTTCATCAATATAATCATCATAAGTAGGAGGCATGCTATCATCATTATAAATTTGCATATCAAAACTTGGGAGACTAAAAATATCATCTTCATTAAACGTAGCATCCCCAAGCTTGGGACAAACATTAATTGCAGCAAATATATTCTCAAAAACATCATCTTCATCAAACATAGCATCCCCAAGCTTGGGCCTTTTCATATCATAAGCATAATCACTCTCATCGTTAATAGTATGGATAGCACCAATAGTATAGCAATTATCATATTCTTCCAAGCAAGTGCCAAAAAGATTTTCAAGATCATAAGAAGTATCATTATCTTCCCAATCATAATCATCACAACAAGCAATAGGCATAACGAGATCATCATCAAGTGCATCATCTTCCACAATTATTTTTGATTCATTTTCATGAGGCGCAACAATAATAGGGGCAACATTATTTGGGAGAGATATCTTTTAACCTTTATTCCTTTTTGTTTTATTATTCTTCACCACATCATGTGTGGGTTCAATCCTCTTTTTGGAGCTCCTTATTAACGAAATTGGTTGAATAGAAGGCTCCTCCTCGTTACCTGATTCATCATAAGAAATAATAGGAGGATATTGGGAAGTCTCTTCCCTTTCATTAGTATTCTCTTCATCTTCTATTTCTTTTCTTTTCTTTATGTAATTGGCAATATAAGGATTTTCAATGCAATTCACCGCATAATACATATAAATTTCCTCTAGATCAAAATCAAGAAGTTTATCACGGGCAAATACTGGAAGATAGTTAGTTGTACGTTTCATTTCTTCATAACCCATAAGCAAACTAAGTTCATTATGATGTGCAAGGAAAATCAAGCCATCACAATTTTTGGACACGATTAGATCATGAAACAATTTGCATCGGATAGTTAAATGACCACTTTCATTGCAAAGTTCACAAGTACGGCCAAGCAAATTTAAATTTTCAGCACAAACATCTAGCCTTTCTTGCAACCATTTAGTTTCTAAGTACTTATGCTTCTTACAAAATCTATCTTCCCTTTTTGGTATGTATTTGCAAATTTTATGCACTCCACAAAAATCGACATGCTTATAAGAGATATTTTCATCATGACTAGTGCAATCATCATTAGTACTATGGATATTCAAAGAGTTCATACTAACAACATTGCAATAATGCTCATCATTCAAAGATTTAGTGCCAAACATTTTAATGCATTCTTCTTCTAACACTTTGGCACAATTTTCCTTTCCATCATTCTCACGAAAGATATTAAAAAGATGAAGCGTATGAGACAAACTCAATTCCATTTTTTTGTAGTTTTCTTTTATAAACTAAACTAGTGTTAAAACAAGAAACAAAATTTCGATTGCAAGATCTAAAGATATACCTTCAAGCACTCACCTCCCCGGCAACAGTGCCAGAAAAGAGCTTAGTTGACGGGGTGTGAGTGCCGCTTACCTAGCCTCCCCGGCAATGGCGCCAGAAAAGAGCTTCATGTCTACTACGCAACCTTCTTCTTGCAGACGTTGTTGGGCCTCCAAGTGCAGAGGTTTGTAGGACAGTAGCAAATTTCCCACAAGTGGATGACCTAAGGTTTATCAATCCGTGGGAGGCGTAGGTTGAAGATGGTCTCTCTCAAACAACCCTGCAACCAAATAACAAAGAGTCTCTTGTGTGCCCAACACACCCAATACAATGGTAAGTTGTATAGATGCACTAGTTCGGCGAAGAGATGGTGATACAAGTGCAATATGGATGGTAGATATAGGTTTTTGTAATCTGAAAATATAAAAACAACAAGGTAGCAAGCGATAAAAGTGAGCGTAAATGGTATTGCAATGCTAGGAAACAAGGCCTAGGGTTCATACTTTCACTAGTGCAAGTTCTCTCAACAATAATAACATAATTGGATCATATAACTATCCCTCAACATGCAACAAAGAGTCACTCCAAAGCCACTAATAGCGGAGAATAAACGAAGAGATTATGGTAGGGTACGAAACCACCTCAAAGTTATTCTTTCGGATCGATCTATTCAAGAGTTCGTACTAGAATAACACCTTAAGATACAAATAAACCAAAACCCTAATGTCACCTAGATACTCCAATGTCACCTCAAGTATCCGTGGGTATGATTATACGATATGCATCACACAATATCAGATTCATCTATTCAACCAACACAAAGTACTTCAAAGAGTAGCCCAAAGTTTCTACCGGAGAGTCAAGACAAAAACGTGTGCCAACCCCTATGCATAAGTTCACGAGGTCACGGAACCCGCAAGTTGATCACCAAAACATACATCAAGTAGATCGCGTGATATCCCATTGTCACCATAGATAAGCACATGCAAGACATACATCAAGTGTTCTCAAATCCTTAAATACTCGATCCGATAAGATAACTTCAAAGGGAAAACTCAATCCATTACAAGAGAGTAGAGGGGGAGAAACATCATAAGATCCAACTATAATAGCAAAGCTCGCGATACATCAAGATCGTGCCAAATCAAGAACACGAGAGAGAGAGAGAGAGAGAGAGAGAGAGAGAGATCAAACACATAGCTACTGGTACATACCCTCAGCCCCAAGGGTGAACTACTCCCTCCTCGTCATGGAGAGCGACGGGATGATGAAGATGGCCACCGGTGAGGGATCCCCCCTCCGGCAGGGTGCCGGAACAGGGCCCCGATTGGTTTTTGGTGGCTACAGAGGCTTGCGGCGGCGGAACTCCCGATCTATTCTGTTTCCCGAAGGTTTTAGGGTATATGGATATATATAGGCGGAAGCAATACGTCAGGGGAGCCACGAGGGGCCCACGAGGGTGGAGGGCGCGCCCAGGGGGTGGGCGCGCCCCCTGCCTCGTGCCTCCCTCGTTGCTTTCCTGACGTGCACTCCAAGTCCCCTGGATTGCTTCCGTTCCAAAAATAACTCTCCCAAAGGTTTCATTCCGTTTGGACTCCGTTTGATATTCCTTTTTTGTGAAACACTGAAACGAGGGAAAAAACAGGAACTGGCACTGGGCTCTGGGTTAATAGGTTAGTCCCAAAAATAATATAAAAGTGCATAGTAAGGCCCATTAAACATCCAAGATGGATAATATAATAGCATGAATACTTCATAAATTATAGATACGTTGGAGACGTATCACGTACGTAGATGTAGAGATAGTGCAGCATGTGAAGCTAGTACAAATAGTATACTATTGTTTATTGGCCTCATCCGATAACCTGTTGCACCATCGCAGCACCCACTTAGAGAAGCGACACGAAAGCCATTCATAAATTTAGTAAGTTTATCACAAGCATATCATTTTATTACATACAACAGGTCATCAACCCACAACGACAACGAGGATACATTATAAACACTAAAGTTTTCATCACACAACAAATAACAAACAATGAAATGAACTTCAACTCCTCGGCGTTGGAAACGCTTGCTTTCAACCACAAGCGATTCTCTAGGAAGAGCCAGCTACTGTCAATCTCGAGACCAACGCAGGACTGATCATCCAGGCTGAAGCGGCCTACTATATCATGACCAGGGTAGGGAACCACCGTAATGTCCGACGTATAGATACAGTTGCTTTTCATAAATGGTAGTAACGTTGTGTCAATAGTAGTTGGATCGCCTTTCACCATCATTGGATAGTTTTGACCAAGGAAGAGCGAGTTTGCTCCAAGACTATCAATACTGTACCAGGGAGAAGGTGTTGGCGCTAGCACACTAGTATCCATCCAGAATACCATGCAACGGGTGTTGGAATAGGTCCGGAGAGTGCGACCATGGGAGACAACACTTGCTCCCTCAGTAGTAACATGAGCAGTGGGCTATATACAGACAAGAAGTGGTGATCCATTGGAATTAGTTGCCAGCCGCCAGTGAGCATATGGGCCATGCTTGTCCTCATGCTCGTGATCATCACCATCGTCATCTCCCCCTTGGTTATAAAATTTTTCAAGTACAGGTGGTGGAATGTTCACAGGACCTTGCAAACACAAGAAGAAGGTTAATTAGTAGAGAAGGGAAACTTGCTAACTCGCATGCATGTGGATGAAACAATTATAACTACGGTGGAAGACAAACGTACCGAAACTACAAGGATCCCATGCAAAAACAGTGCCACGAGTGGTGGCAGCAAACACAAGACCCTCGTATTCAATTGCATCACACTACACATCCGTGTATAGAAACTGATTTTTGAGCAATATCCATCCAGTCGAACCACGAAGGACGGCAACAAGCTTGTCGAAGATAGCAACAACTTGATAGTTCTTGTAATTCCAAGAGCGGTTGGGAACTCGAGAAATTGCTATCTTCCGTAGACGACAGTCACCATGATCATATTTGAACGTACGTAGATCATCTGTGTGCTCAACCTCAGGGCACTCGGAGATTTTTGGAACTGGAATCCGCTGATGAGTTGAAGGACATATGCCCTAGAGGCAATAATAAAGTATTATATATTTCCTTATATCATGATAAATGTTTATTATTCATGCTAGAATTGTATTAACCGGAAACATAATACATGTGTGAATACATAGACAAACAGAGTGTCACTAGTATGCCTCTACTTGACTAGCTCGTTAATCAAAGATGGTTATGTTTCCTAGCCATAGACATGAGTTGTCATTTGATTAACGGGATCACCTCATTAGGAGAATGACGTGATTGACATGACCCATTATGTTAGCTTAGCACCCGATCGTTTAGTATGTCGCTATTGCTTTCTTCATGACTTATACATGTTCCTATGACTATGAGATTATGCAACTCCCGTTTACCGGAGGAACACTTTGTGTGCTACCAAACGTCACAATGTAAATGGGTGATTATAAAGGTGCTCTACAGGTGTCTCCAAAGGTACTTGTTGGGTTGGCGTATTTCGAGATTAGGATTTGTCACTCCGATTGTCGGAGAGGTATCTCTGGGCCCACTCGGTAATGCACATCACTATAAGCCTTGCAAGCATTGTGACTAATGAGTTAGTTGCGGGATGATGTATTATGGAATGAGTAAAGAGACTTGCCGGTAACGAAATTGAACTAGGTATCAAGATACCGACGATCGAATCTCGGGCAAGTAACATACCGATGACAAAGGGAACAACGTATGTTGTTATGCGGTCTGACCGATAAAGATCTTCATAGAATAGGTGGGAGCCAATATGGGCATCTAGGTCCCGCTATTGGTTATTGACCGGAGAGGTGTCTCGGTCATGTCTACATAGTTCTCGAACCCAAAGGGTCCGCACGCTTAAAGTTACGATGACAGTTATATTATGAGTTTATATGTTTTGATGTACCGAAGGTTGTTTGGAGTTCCGGATGTGATCACGGACATGACGAGGAGTCTCGAAATGGTCGAGACATAAAGATTGATATATTGGACGACTATATTCGGACACCGGAAGTGTTCCGGAGAAGTTTCGGATTAAACCGGAGTGCCGGAGGGTTACCGGAACCCCCCGGGGAAGTATTGGGCCTTAGTGGGCCTTGAGGGGAGAGAGAGGGCAGCAGCCAGGAGGTGGCGCGCCCCCTCCCAGGAGGAGTCCTAGTTGGACTAGGAGAGGGGGGCGCAGCCCCCTTTCCCTCTCCCTCTCCCTCTCTTTCCTTCCCCCCTTCTTTTCCTAGTAGGACTAGGAAAGGGGAGTCCTACTCCTAGTAGGAGTAGGACTCCCCCTCTCTCCTTGGCACGCCTAGGGCAGCTGGCCTCCCCCTTGCTCCTTTATATACGGGGGCAGGGGGCACCTCTATACACACTTGATATACGATATTTTAGCCGTGTGCGGTGCCCCCCTCCACCATATTACACCTCGATAATACCGTTGCGGAGCTTAGGCGAAGCCCTGCGTCGGTGGAACATCATCATCGTCACCACGCCGTCGTGCTGACGAAACTCTCCCTCAACACTCGGCTGGATCGGAGTTCGAGGGACGTCATCGAGCTGAACGTGTGTAGAACTTGGAGGTACCGTACGTTCGGTACTTGATAGGTCGGATCGTGAAGACGTACGACTACATCAACCGCGTTGTGATAACGCTTCCGCTGTCGGTCTACGAGGGTACGTGGACAACACTCTCCCCTCTCGTTGCTATGCATCACCATGATCTTGCGTGTGCGTAGGAAATTTTTGAAATTACTACGTTCCCCAACAGTGGCATCCGAGCCTGGTTTTATGCGTTGATGCTATGCACGAGTAGAACACAAGTGAGTTGTGGGCGATATAAGTCATACTGCTTACCAGCATGTCATACTTTGGTTCAGCGGTATTGTGAGATGAAGTGGCCCGGACCGACATTACGCGTACGCTTACGCGAGACTGGTTTCACCGTTCGGAGCACTCGTTGCTTAAAGGTGACTGGCGGGTGTCTGTCTCTCTCACTTTAGTTGAACCGAGTGTGGCTACGCCCGGTCCTTGCGAAGGTTAAAACAGCACCAACTTGACAAACTATCGTTGTGGTTTTGATGCGTAGGTAAGAACGGTTCTTGCTAAGCCCGTAGCAGCCACGTAAAACTTGCAACAACAAAGTAGAGGACGTCTAACTTGTTTTTGTAGGGCATGTTGTGATGTGATATGGTCAAGACATGATGTGATATAATTTGTTGTATGAGATGATCATGTTTTGTAACCGAGTTATCGGCAACTGGCAGGAGCCATATGGTTGTCGCTTTATTGTATGAGATGCAATCACCATGTAATAGTTTTACTTTATCACTAAGCAGTAGTGATAGTCGTAAAAGCAATTAGTTGGCGAGACGACAACGATACTATGATGGAGATCAAGGTGTCGCGCCGGTGACGATGGTGATCATGACAGTGCTTCGGAGATGGAGATCACAAGCACGGTGCTTCGGAGATGGAGATCACAAGCACAAGATGATGATGGCCATATCATATCACTTATATTGATTGCATGTGATGTTAATCCTTTATGCATCTTATCTTGCTTTGTTTGACGGTAGCATTATAAGATGATCTCTCACTAAAATTTCAAGATAAAAGTGTTCTCCCTGAGTATGCACCGTTGCGAAAGTTCTTCGTGCTGAGACACCACGTGATGATCGGGTGTGATAGGCTCTACGTTCAAATACAACGGGTGCAAAACAGTTGCACACGCGGAATACTCAGGTTAAACTTGACGAGCCTAGCATATGCAGATATGGCCTCGGAACACAGAGACCGAAAGGTCGAGCGTGAATCATATAGTAGATATGATCAACATAGTGATGTTCACCATTGAAACTACTCCATCTCACGTGATGATCGGACATGGTTTAGTTGATTTGGATCACGTAATCACTTAGATGATTAGAGGGATATCTATCTAAGTGGGAGTTCTTAAGTAATATGATTCATTGAACTTAAATTTATCATGAACTTAGTACCTGATAGTATCTTGCTTGTCTATGTTAATTGTAGATAAATGGCCCATGTTGTTGTTCCGTTGAATTTTAATGCGTTCCTTGAGAAAGCTAAGTTGAAAGATGATGGTAGCAATTACACGGACTGGGTCCGTAACTTGAGGATTACACTCATTGCTGCACAGAAGAATTACGTCCTGGAAGCACCGCTAGGTGCCAGGCCTCCTGCAAGAGCTACGCCAGAAGTTATGAACGTTTGGCAGAGCAAAGCTGATGACTACTCAATAGTTCAGTGTGCCATGCTTTACGGCTTACAACCGGGTCTTCAACGACGTTTTGAATGTCATGGAGCATATGAGATGTTCCAGGAGTTGAAGTTAATATTTCAAGCAAATGCCCGGATTGAGAGATATGAAGTCTCCAATAAGTTCTATAGCTGCAAGATGGAAGAGAATAGTTCTGTCAGTGAGCATATACTCAGAATGTCTGGGTATAATAATCACTTGATTCAACTGGGAGTTCAACTTCCAGATGATTGCGTCATTGACAGAATTCTTCAATCACTGCCACCAAGCTACAAGAGCTTCGTGATGAACTATAACATGCAAGGGATGGATAAGACAATTCCCGAGCTCTTCGCAATGCTAAAGGCAGCAGAGGTAGAAATCAAAAAGGAGCATCAAGTGTTGATGGTCAGTAAAACCACTAGTTTCAAGAAAAAGGGCAAAGGGAAGAAGAAAGGGAACTTCAAGAAGAACAGCAAGCAAGTTGCTGTTCAGGAGAAGAAATCAAAGTCTGGACCTAAGCCCGAAACTGAGTGCTTCTACTGTAAGCAGACTGGTCACTGGAAGCGGAACTGCCCTAAGTATTTGGCGGATAAGAAGGATGGCAAGGTTAACAAAGGTATATGTGATATACATGTTATTGATGTGTACCTTACTAATACTCGCAGTAGCACCTGGGTATTTGATACTGGTTCTGTTGCTAATATTTGCAACTCGAAATAGGGGCTACGGATTAAGCGAAGATTGACTAAGGATGAGGTGACCATGCGCGTGGGAAATGGTTCCAAAGTCGATGTGATCGCCGTCGGCACGCTACCTCTACATCTACCTTCGGGATTAGTTTTAGACCTAAATAATTGTTATTTGGTGCCAGCGTTGAGCATGAACATTATATCTGGATCTTGTTTAATGCGAGACGGTTATTCATTTAAATCAGAGAATAATGGTTGTTCTATTTATATGAATAATATCTTTTATGGTCATGCACCCTTGAAGAGTGGTCTATTTTTAATGAATCTCGATAGTAGTGATACACATATTCATAATGTCGAAGCCAAAAGATGCAGAATTGATAATGACAGTGCAACTTATTTGTGGCACCGCTGTTTGGGTCATATCGGTGTAAAGCGCATGAAGAAACTCCATACTGATGGAATTTTGGAATCACTTGATTTTGAATCACTTGGTACTTGCGAACCGTGCCTTATGGGCAAGATGACCAAAACACCGTTCTCCGAAACTATGGACAGAGCAACAGATTTGTTGGAAATCATACATACAGATGTATGTGGTTCGATGAATATTGAGGCTCGTGGCGGATATCGTTATTTTCTCACTGTCGGAGTATTTGGACATGGGTATCCCGAAGACGGCAAGACAATATTTCAAGACATCGGGGCTAGCAAAGCCCCTCAGTCCGACTGCCCGGCCGCTCCTGCCGGCTCCCCGTCTGACTGCTCCACCCGGCCGGCTGCCCGGCCGGCTACCAGCTGACCGACTACGCCGACCAGCCGGCTGCCGACTGCAGCCCGACCCGACACCGACAAGACCCCGACGAGACGGCCATACCGCGGACAAGACAACTGTACCACGACGCCATCATGTACAGTGTCACTTGTCCTTGGGCACTATTCATGAAGTGACCTAGGAGACAAGCATGACACTCACCCATGCCCCCCATGCCACTAGCTAGCTTACATACTAAGCTACCTCACACTATAAAAGGAGACACACATCCATCCATCCAGGGGATGGACTCACGCACACACCCACAAGCAAGCTAGCTAGCAAGAGAGCTAGCTAGCCATCCATCCATCCATCCATTCCCACGGGCAAGCATGCCCAAGCACACACATACGACCATGAGTATGGCCGGCCACTAAAGCATGCCTCGTACATGCATATATGGAGCCAGATGCCCATGGCACTGCCCCCAGATACAGCTCTAGGAGCACTTTGTACTGCTTGATGTACACCCCAGATATATATACTCAGACATGCAGCAGTAGGAGTATTATCTCTCCGGAGAGCTCCGAAGCTGGGTAAACTAGCGCGTGCTACTCGCATACCCGCTCCCGGTCCTATCAGCAGCAGTCTTACCCTCACACTAAGCCCTTGTGGCATCTGTCGCCTCGCAACCCCCCGTGAGAATACCACGACAGTTGGCGCCCACCGTGGGGCGGTACTATGCTACCGCGCTGCTGCTGGTTTCGCTGTCCGGGCGGGACTATCTTCTCATCTCCGCCGCGGCGTCGTGCCGTCTCTCTGGTAGCGCTCGGGGGCTCGACTTCAACCCGCCCCCGGAGCGGCCGCGTGAGACGGCGCGCCCTCGCCATCATCCTCTTCGTCTTCACCACCGCGGCGTCACTCCATCCCTCCGATAGCGGTTGGGGGCTCGACATCGACATGCCCCCGGAATGGCCGTGAGGGTCGGCGCGTCCTCGCCATCGGTTGCGCCTTCTTCACCGCCACCGTTGCGACACCGGCCGTCCGTCCGCGCGCGGTGCCTCGCCTCGGTCGGCCGTGTCCATCCACGCACCGCTCGCGTCTGCTCCTCTCCATGCTGCGCCTTTCTTTGGCCGGAATGCGCTTTTGATCCTCCATATTTCGCCCATACAAGCAAGCTAGATGCTAGTCAAAGCGTGGTCAAACACAACCCGTATACTGGCCAGAGGCACAGACGGATATTGCATGTGCATCACTCAGATAATCCCCGATGATCCCAAGATAAAGCGCCTCTCCATGCGTGGCCGTCGTCGCGCTCCTCGCGCTGGCGCTGCTCTTTGCCCGCTCGTGGCTGTTGCCTGCCGCAGCTCCGCCGGGTCCGCCCCGCACTGCCGCGCCGGCGTCTGCCTCGCCCTGCAGGCCGACCGGCTCCCCCGGCCTCGCTCGCATCCAGCCCCCCGCGCAGGCACGCGCCCACGTTGCTGCAGGACGCCTGCACTCCGCCTGCGCCGGTCCCGCGCCTGTCCACCGGGTCACCGGGAGCTGACCTCCCGTATGCCGGCCTCCCACGCGGCAGATGCTCCTCCGCCCGTCGCCGGCTACGACAGGCCGGCTCCGCCCGTCACCGCCTCCCCCAACCACGCTGCCGCGTCGCCCGCTGCGCCGGCTGCGGCTCCCTGCCGCCTCCCGCGCCCGACGTCCGACCTCCGTGCGTTCCCGGGTCCTCTATCGCCGCTCCACCAACTGCGCGGGCCGGCTCCGCCTCCCGCCCGCAGGCTGGGTCAGCTCGCCGTTCGCCGGCTCCGCCCACGCGCTCGGCCATGGCGCCGGCTTCTCTGTGTCCCGCGCCGGCTTCGGGTGGCCGCCCCGCGCGCAGCCGCATCCCGCCTCAGGCCGGCTCCTTCCGGGCTTGCCGGCTTCCGCTCACCCGGCCGCTGCCGTGCCTCCGGCCGACTCCGCCTTG